>NC_059123.1:7779396-7887348 GCF_020740685.1 Jaculus jaculus
CTGATTGGCTAAGAGATCTGCTCAGTGTCAAGGAGCCCATCTCTGGAATTGGGAACCAGATCAGCATCCTATGGAGACAAAGATTATGCTCTCCAGTGTCAAGCTCTTACTAGTGTTTGGCCAAAAGAAGGGCCACATACATCAACTTCTCCCTACATTAATAATGCTTATCCCATTTAAACTATGCTGACTTCACTCTCCATCGGAGAGCCTGTCTTTCTTTTTCAGAAGCTAGTGAGACCTGAGGAGATAAACCACCCCTTGCACTTCAGCCAAGCCACAGCTGAAACCACAGGGGAGTTGGGGAGACGAGCAAGAGTGCTGCTTCCATGCTGAACCTGATAATCAGCGCCAGGGTCACACGCTCCCAAAGCCATGGGATAATGACCACAGAGAGAGAACAGAGACCAAAACAAGTGCTTTGTATTTCTGACTTGATTTACTTCGGGCATGTGTCACAGTGACAACATGTGGAAAAATCAAAGCCATACGTGTGTGTGTGTGTGTGTGTGTGTGTGTGGTGTCGGGTGATAAAAGACTGACAAGAAAGTACAAAAGAGTAAGGAGAAGTAATGGAGAATAACAGCGACGGGGGGGAGAGAAGGAAAGACGTCAGTAAAGCTCTACCAAAGTGACATTAAAGCAAAAATATCTGAAGAAATTAGAGGAGTGACAGTATAAATATGATCGTTTACTGTTCATTTCCTGGTGCCAATCCCTGCTTACTAGAATGCAGGAAGTCCACGGTTTTCCTCCCAGGAATGTCCAGAGATCACTGGGTTCATTGTCGACTGTCCATGAGTTAGATGGGATTAATGTCTTAATAGCTGCTCACAAATGTCACCAAAATTCATCACTTTTATTTTAAGTAGTGAACCCATTTCTGTCTCCGCTTGTTAGTACTTTTCCTAAAAGGTGGGTTTTGTGTGTCATTAGCTATAATTGAAAAGAAGTTGGAAGTTCCCACTAGAAACTTGTTGAGTCATTCCAAACTGTTCTGATGGGGCATCAAAGAACTTTAAAGTCATATATTTAACTATAGGGATGTCGGGAATTGGATAGCACTTTTGGGCTGCCATTGGCCAAGTATTTAGCTTTTGTTTGGACTTTTTTGCACGGCTCTGCTCTAAGAGTCAGAAATGTGTTGTCCTGTAGCATGGACGTGAAAGTTATTCAAAATATTCACCAGAACTCCCGGGGCCGACCAGGCATCAGGGAAGGGGTTAAGACTTCTCCACGACTCTGCCACACACAGTTTACTCAGGGGCATGGTAAGGAGGCACTCAATGCAAATCTAGAACACGCTGGTTTAGCACTTGCTGTGGTTTGAATATCACAGTACCCTTGGGGTCCATAGATAAAAGTTTGCTCTGGGGCTGCACTTTGGGGAGATACGTGTATCTTTAAGCACTGTGGCCAACTGGGAAGCCTATAGACTATTAGGGTCATTTCCATAGAGACAGGCAAGAGAGCCAGACACAGATAGAGAAGACAGATGACAGAAAGGGACAGACAGTTGAACGGAAGTGTATTATAGGACTCGAATGCTCTCTGACTCTCTGTTTCCCCCTCCCCCGACGCTCCACGCACACAGTTCCTGGCTCTTCATGTGAGGACTCCACCCAACAGCCATTTCTACCATTCACATATGATTGCCTGAGCAGAGTTGCAAGCAATGGGACTGCCCAACCTCAGCCTGGAGAACCACAAGCCAAAACAAGCATGACCCGCCTCATACAACACTCGTTACACTGACATAAAACCAACTCATACAATGTTTTCTCTGTGAAAGGTCCTATGCTAAATGATGCTATATAAACATTCCCATTCATCCTTCACAGGAGCGTGGAAATATGACAAGATGTCTTCTAGACATAAAGACAGTATTTTACCAGAATAATTTTATTTTAGAAGTATTTCCATCCATTCTCCATTCTGTTTTATACTTTTCTTTAAAGCAGAGGTGCTTGAGGATTCAAACTTGTTTTTCCATCGGTGAATTATTATTACCTAAGGCTGTGTTCACAGTACCACTTATACAGTGCTCTGTGGGTGACTTGAGACACTTCTCCACGGCAATTGTGATTATAGTTAATTACTGCCTTGCAAGCTGGCTTTACAGTTCTATCTTCTTAAGTAAGACAGGACTCGGTTGAAATTTGATTCAATTATAGACCTCTGGACAGAAAGAGATGAGAAAAAAAAAAAAAAAAACTTCCCTGGCCAGAATAAGCAGAAACATCCCTTTGGATCCACTCACAGATGTCTGGCAGGTTTGTTAATTTAATGAACGAAATATTACACTATCACAGTCCTCCGGCAGTTGCCACTGCTCCGGGCTCACTCACGTCACAGGTTGTACAGTACATGTGTAACATGGATGTACTGTTTAAATTGTGCAAGCAAGTGCATTGGTAAATCTGCAATGTCGGCGACAGGCAACTGTCCCTGAACAGAATACCTCTCCTGCCCTCTTCTGTGGTGATGAACATTCTCATTATACATGACCTAAATTCCATGCTGCACAGCTTTCCTCCCCAAACGGCACTTTTGAGTGGCAGATGTACACGCACTCAGGTATGAGAGAATGCGCAAAAGTCACCGTGCGATTGGATCATACGCAGGAGACAGGTCTGCTGTTTACGTAACTATTCAACACAGGCTCGACTCATCCGGGTGGAAGTTGCTGGAGCTCATTGACAGGCCCGTGAGTGAGCAGCAATGCCTCTTACCTTTAGGTAAGGCCAACACGTTTATAGTCAAGAATTTCTCATCCCCGTAGACAGTGAGAAGAAATGATCTCAGGATTTGCCTAATCTGTTCGTGGAGAGCTGCTTGAGGAGAGAGTGTGATGGTGAAGAATGGCCCACGTGTGCTGAGCAGAAGAAACCACAAAAAACAGGCTCCTATGAGGGACAGAGAACTCACGTTCTGTAGCTCAGCCTCTCATGGGTCCTTCTGAAAAGTCAAGCTATACTTATACCAGCCCTGCAGAAGCACATTGCCACCACAAAGGGAAGACTGACTTACGAAGTACATTTTGGGCTAACTATACCTCCAGAAGCATTGGAATCGGAAATTTCGGCAGTCATAATTTGGCTGTCTTCTTCCCTTAGATTATAACCATGCCACTTTTAAAATTCTAATAGAAATCGCACCGTGGTTATGCAGGAAAAAAACTCTCCAGTATGCTGGGACGGTAAATCTCGGTCGGGTTGTCAACTTGACAGGATTTGGAAGCACTTATGGCAACAAATCTCAGGGCATGTCTGTGAGGGATTTTCTAGATTTAGGGTAGCCTCTGGGCATATTTGTGAGAAGTTATCCAGATTAGGTTAATAAAGGTGGGCACCTCAACTGTGGGCACCGCCATTCCATGGGCTGGGGGGGGGGGTCCCGGACTGAACCGTGCTTCCTCACTATGGACTGACTGTGACCATCTGCTCCAAGCTCCTGCCACATGCCTTCACTAACATGACGGACTGTGACCTTCACCTGTAAGCCAAAAGAAACCCTTCTTGTCCTAAGTTGCTTCTGTCACGGCATCAAGAAAGCTCTCTAGGGGCTGGGGAGATTGCTTAGTGGTTAAGGTGCTTGCCTGCAAAGCCTAAGGACCCAGGTTCGATTCCCCAGGACCCACATAAGCCAGATGCACAAGGTGGTGCATGCTTCTGGAGTCCATCTGTAGTGGCTGGAGGCCCTGGCGTGCCCATTCTTTCTTTCTGCCTTTCTCTCTATGTCTCTCTATCTCACGCATGCATGCAAAATAAATAATAAATAAAAACATTTTAAAAAGAAAGAAAGAAAGCTCTCTAACACACACGCATGCCGGTACAAGCACCTCAGCTGTAAGCTCTCCATAACAGCTACATGTATGACTAGCATGCTACATATATGTGTAATAGAATGTTTTCCAATATGCACATGATGCTAATAAATCACGATAGGTACGGTCTTGCCCTGTTTTCACTTGGCAATTTGAGATGCACATGATATCTTGCTTATGCTTTTTTTTTTTTTTTGTAGGAGTGATGGGAGATGCTGGGTGGATGTGGGATAATCCTATATTATGCAAGTAATATACTTAATAGGATACTTAATAGGTTAGTATTGTATATATGTAAGTACAAGAATAGATTAACGGGGTGAAAAGGCCTAAAGTGAGGTCAGGGGAAGAGACTGAGTAAAGGAAAGGTGGAGGGAGGGCTAATCAAAATCTAAGAGGATGCAAATAAATCATTTGGAATCTTCTGGTTTCGGATAATGGATCACTCAGGAGCCATAGATTGTTGTTAGAAAAATTTTCAGTGCCAGGAATGGGATACCTCCAGTGAGTTGTTGGCCAGAGAGGTCCCAGATGCCCCCAAAACATTATAGGCCATTGCCGAGGCCTTTGGTTTCCCACCAGGAATAGATGGTAAGACCCTATTGCTGAACACTCCACATACTTGGGCTGCAAGGCCACTGAGAAATCCTGCTGGAACTGAGCTGATAACCTCCTCCATGTAGACCAGCTGACAGAAAGCTGGAAGAAGCCATTCAACGTGTAGTTCAATGGGAGAAAGAGATACCATCAGTGAAGATACTCAACAGTGGACACTGCAAGCCTTATATAATTGGCCAGGCAGGCCAAATGAACCAACAGGTGCATTAGTGGCACGTCTGCCATGGTGGAAACCAACTGCCCTCCAATTGGACTGGAGGCCCACTCCATGGGAGGGAATACATACCTGATACTGAAAACTTAAAACAGGGGTAGTCATGAGCCCTAGGGGCTAACATCGGCTGATGTCTGGAAAAATGTATATACTATGCTTATCAAACTCCCCAGTTAGCACTTCTCTTAATATTCATATCCTTATATTAACGCTACTCTTACTTTGGGTAGAGAATCTTCTCTTTTCAGATGGCAGTGACCTTGGGATGACTCAGAAGATGACATAGTGCTGGAAAGAAGTGACTGGAGTACTGAGTAACATCTCAATCACACCTTCCAAGGCTCAGGGTCTAATGCAGAAGAGGTGGCAGAAAGAATGTAAGAGCCAAAGGAAAAGTAGGACTCCTTACAACATGTTCCTCCAGACACAAAATGGCCTGGATATCCATGACCTCACAGTGCCTGACACTACCTACACAAGACCAGCATAAGAGGAGGAAAAGATCACGACATCAAAATAAAAGAGAGACTGACTGAGATGGGGAAGGGATATGATGGAGAATGGAATTTCAAAGGGGAAAGTGGGGGGAGAGGGAGGATATTACCATGGGATTTTTTTTTTATAATCATGGAAAATGTTAATAAAAATTGAGAAAAAAAAAAGAAAAAGAAAAATTTAAAAAGTACAGAATTCTTAAATGCCCTTCAACCTTTCTCCATTTCCCTGGATATAGTAACATCTTGCGTTGCTGTATATTTGTCATTATTGGTGAACCCATATAGACAGCCTTACTATTAACACGGGCTCACAGATCACGCTAGGGTCCACTCTGTGTTGTACTTCCTGTGCATGTGGGCAGGATAGTCATGTGGATCTCACAATATGTCATGAAGAACAGTTTCACTGCTCCGAGAATCACCCCGGGCTACACCTGCTTGCGCCTCCACAACTTCTACCAACCACTGATCATTTCCACTCATCCTATAGTTGTCAGTTACAGAGCGTCATATATTTAGAATCATACAACGTGCAAGCCTGTTAAGACTGTTGTCTGTCGCCTAGCACCGTCCCCTTAGCGCATCTCTGTGTCCTTTTAAACTGTGATAACTTGTTTCTCTGAATAATGGATCCACTGTGTGGATATTCTATAGTTTATCCATTTACATGGGGGGGGGAGCGTTTTTTTTAGTATTTTATTTTTATTCATTTATTTGAGAGAGAGGGAGATACAGAAATAGGCAGAGCATACCAGGGCCTCCAGCCACTGCAAATGAACTCCAGATACATGCGCCCCTTGTGCATCTGGCTTATGTGGGTCCTGAGGAATCGAACCTGGGTCCTTTGGCTTTGCAGGCAAACGCCTTGACCACTAAGCCATCTCTCCAGCCCCTGATCTTCTATTTCTGCATGTGTGTGTGTAGATGGTGCACGTGGGTGTATGGGTGTGTGTGAATGTATGCATACTGAGGCTAGAGGTTGACACTGAGTGGCTTCCTTACTCGCTCTCCACCTTATATTTTGAGACAGAGTCTCTCACTGGCCCCAGATTCACCCATCTGTAGCCAGATCAGCTGGATAGCGAGTCCCTGGGATCCTCCAGTTTCTGGTTCTCTGGTGCTGGGATTATAGGCGCATGCCGCCACACCCAGCATCTGTATACACGCTGAGGGCGCAAACCCAGCCCCGCTGTATTGGGATCTCCCATCACTCTAAATTCCTTCCCAAAGCCTTCACCTGTGCTTTGCGCCCAAGGAGACTGCACAAGGGTTTACGGCGCTCTTCCCACATCACCCTGACAGTGGGAACCGCGCATAAAACGAAGTTCTGGGAAACAGTGAGCGTCACCCTCAGAGGTCATATGTCAGTGGTGCGAATCTTCACTTGATATATAAGTAAATTAGGACTGAATAGGGTAAGTGATTTGTCCTTAGGAAGAATCTGTCGCAGCTGGGTGTGGTGGTGCACGCCTTTAATCCCTGCCCTCGGGAGGAAGAGGCAGGAGGGTCGCTGTGAGTTCGAGGCCAGCCTGGGACTACATAGTGAATTGTCAATTCCAGGTCAGCACGGACTAGAGTGAGATCACATCTCCAAAAACGAGAAAAAATAAAAGCAATTCGTGTCCAGTTTCTTATAGTTGTTTGAAAATATTTAAATACCTCCCCTACATGTGTATAGTCAGACAACACTGCCTAGAAAGTATATTACAATAGACCCTTTCTAAGAAAATTCCATTTATTTACCAATGTTATCCATGAGCATGTTACACATGTTATCGGGGAATATTTTTACAACACAAAACACACCACATCAAATACCTTTATTTCGTTCAGTTTAGAAGACATACTTTTTTCTTTTTCTTTTTAAAATATTATATTTATTTATGAGAGGGCAAGAGGAGCATACTAGCACACCAGGGTCTCTTGTCACTGCAAAAAAACACAAAAAACCCTCCCGATGCATGTGACACCTTGTGTATCTTGCTTGACATGGGTACTGGGGAATCGAACCTGGGCCAGCAGACTTTGCAAGCAAGCACCTCAAACATTCATTTCTGTATGCCGCCATCTCATTTCATCTAGTTACAGCAAAGCTCGGCAAGGAGGCGTACGCTGAGCCAGCACTGAGGAGGCATTATTCATGGGCTGTCAGTAAGGCTGGCAAACAAAAGTCACTAAATTAATGTTCTTGACCTCTTGGAGTGATGTCTCCGGTACACAGCGAGCACTGATTCACGATACACCAAAGAACAAAGGCTTCCGGACAGTACGGGATGACTTCAGTTCAGACGAAAAGGCTCAAGAAACTTGAGTGGTGTAAATATAGAACCAAAGGCTGGGCATGTGGCTGAGGGGCAAGGTGTTTCCTGGCACGAGCAAAGGGCTGGGCTCGAATCTCAGCACCCACTTAAAACCAGGCATGGCAGTGCCCCCTGTAAACCTAGCATCCAGAGTCTGAGGTCGTTCTCAGCTAGAGAGCAAGTTCAAGGCCAGTTTGGGCTACACAAGGTCCACTTCAGGGAAGCAAAAACAGAAAGAAAAGAAAAAGGTGCAGAATGAGTATGAATTTTTGGAGAAGGTTGGAACCCTTTCGTAGACACTCTGTGGAGCTCTGGAACATCCGGCAGCTGCTGATTGGTGGGTTGCACGCTCAGGTACGTGCACAAGTCACAGTATCTCCAGAGCCCACAGCTGCCCTCTGTGCCCATCTCACACATCATCCCGAGCAGCCCACAGCTGCCTTCTGTGACCATCTCACGCATCACCCCGAGCAGCCCACAGCTGCCCTCTGTGCCCATCTCACGCATCACCCCGAGCAGCCCACAGCTGCCCTCTGTGCCCATCTCACGCATCATCCCGAGCAGCCCACAGCTGCCCTCTGTGCCCATCTCACGCATCACCCCGAGCAGCCCACAGCTGCCCTCTGTGCCCATCTCACGCATCACCCCCACATAATCACTCTCAGGCCTTCGCTGGGCCTGGTTTCTTTTCTTTTTAAGGTTTTATCATTCAATTATTTATTTATTAGAGACAGAGAGAGGGAGAGAGAGAGAATGGGCGCACCAGGGCTTCTAGCCACTGCAAACCAACTCCAGATGTGCGCGCCACAATGTACATCTGGCTAACATGGAACCTGGAGAATCAAACTGGGTCCTTAGTCTCCAGAGGCATGTGCCTTGACCACTAAGCCGTCTCTCTGGCGCCTGGATTCTTTTTTATGTAAACAGAATCGTGCAGCGAGCCCTTGTTTTTTCG
The DNA here is from genome assembly GCF_020740685.1 of Jaculus jaculus. Lineage (NCBI taxonomy): Eukaryota > Metazoa > Chordata > Mammalia > Rodentia > Dipodidae > Jaculus > Jaculus jaculus. The sequence goes on from NC_059123.1 coordinate 7,787,807, forward strand.
CTCAGTCCCCGTTTTTCTGCGCCTCACTGACATTGTGTGTCGATGTGGTTGGTGTGAGCTCGCCCCTCTGCAGCAGCCAGTTTCACAAGTGTGTTACAACCTGCTCACCTGCTCCAATGTTGACAGCAGTGTGCATGAGCTCCAGCTTCTGGGTCTCACGGGCAGCACTCCTGGCAACGCTCCCATTCACGTTTCTGAGTGAGCACGCGTGTTTCCCCACGCTCCGCCGTCACCAGGGTCATTCGGCCTAAGTAGATGAGGAAAGCCAGTTCTCAGAAATTGTCATGCCACCGTGCACGCTCACCAGCAGTGTGTGTCCCACACCCCCCCCCCCCCCAGCACTTCTGTAGTTACTTATTGACAGAATTTTAATTTTCTGTTTATTTTTATTCATTTATTTGAGAGTGACCAACAGCCAGAAAGAGAAAGAGGCAGAGAGAGAATGGGCGCGCCAGGGCCTCCAGCCACTGAAAACGAACTCCAGATGCGTGCGCCCCCTTGTGCATCTGGCTACGTGGGTCCTGGGGAATGGAGCCTCGAACCAGGGTTCTTAGGCTTCACAGGCCAGCGCTTAACCACTAAGCCATCTCTCCAGCCCCCAGAGTTTTAACTTTTTTGTTTTTTGTTTTTTGTTTATTGAGGTAGGGTCTCACTCTAGTCCAGACTGACCTAGAATTCACTATGGAGTCTCAGGGTGGCCTCAAATTCACAGCAATCCTCCTACCTCTGCCTCCTGAGTGCTGGGATTAACGGCATGCGCCACCACGCCCAGCAGAATTTTAATTTTTTAAAAAATATATTTGATTTCTAATGAGAGAGAGAAAGAGAGAGGGATGGAGAGAGACTGGGTACCAGGACTTTTTGCCACTGCAAATGAACTCCACATGTACACACTACTTTGTATATCTGGCTTTATATGGGTATTGAGGAATCAAACCAGGACCAAACAGGCTTTACATGCAAGTACCTTGAACCACTGAGTCATCTCCCCAAACCCCAAGATTTTTAATTTTGATTGTGTGTCTATAGTTCAAATCCAAGTGATTTATTTCAACAATGAACCTTTATTTGATAAAAACTTGAATAGTTTAACTTTTATAAGAAAGCTAGATAGGCTAAATCTGTTCCAACAGAACGGTATCTGCAAGAGTGTAGGCTCACCCTATTTACACTGTAAGAGAAGCAGTGAGCAGATGACTCTAATGGGGGAGCCAGAGCCAATCAGATCTGTGAATTTTAGCTGAAGACTTCAAACGCTGGCTTGAGGACCTGTGAGATCACTGAAGAAAAGTTGCATATTTTTAAAAATTTTTTTTGTTTATTTTTATTTATTTATTTGAGAGTGACAGACAGAGAGAGAAAGAGGCAGAGAGAGAGAGAATGGGCTCACCAGGGACTCTAGCCACTACAAACAGAACTCCAGATGCACGCGCCCCCTCATGCATCTGGCTAATGTGGGTCCTGGAGAACCGAGCCTCAAACTGGGGTCCTTAGGCTTCACAGGCAAGCGCTTAACCGCTAAGCCACGTTTCCAGCCCCCAAAGTTGCATATTTTAAATGAGTGGCCTGTAAAGTGATTTCCCTCCACTGAGAATATGAAACTCAGGAAAATTCATTCCTGAAATACTTAAGAGTTAGGATTTCTGCCAGGCGTGGTGGCGCACGCCTTTAATCCTAGCACTTGGGAGGTAGAGGTAGTAGGATTATTGTGAGTTCGAGGCCACCCTGAGACTCCATAGTGAATTCCAGGTCAGCCTGAGCTAGAGTGAGACCCTACCTCGAAAAACCAAAAAAAAAAAAAAAAAGAGTTAGGATTTCTACATGGTTCACCATGTGAACATAAGTGGGCAATATTAGCCTAACAAGCTATGATATGTTCAATGTTCATGGCCCTAGATGCTACAATCACTACCTACCTGCTTCACTAATAAAAAATCCCACAATGTTAATTCATAAAGGAAATCAGTAAACCAAAGTGCATTCACGTTTTGATTATATTTTGGTTACGTGTTGATTTACAGAAAAAAAAAAATACAATACTGATGGATCATTTCTCTCTTTTTTTTTCATTTAAGAATACTGAAAAGGGGCTGGAGAGATGGCTTGGCGGTTAAGCGCTTGCCTTGAAGCCTAAGGACCCCGGTTCGAGGCTCAGTTCCCCAGGTCCCACGTTAGCCAGATGCACAAGGGGGCGCACGCGTCTGGAGTTCGTTTGCAGAGGCTGGAGGCCCTGGCGCGCCCATTCTCTCTCTCTCTTTCTATCTGTCTTTCTCTCTGTGTCTGTCGTTCTCAAATAAATAAATAAATAAAAATTTAAAAAAAAAGAATACTGAAAAGCTGTAGTTGATATATATATATATAAAAATTTCCTCTTAAGCACAGTGGAAAGCCTGGAGCTGGGGGAAAAAAAAAAAAAAAACAGTGGTGGCCAGGGGACATTCTTGTTAATCCTTGCTCACAAACTGGCCCTCTTTTGCCTTCCTGTCAGCCAAATTCCTCTCTCCATACATTTGCATTTCTCATAATATCATCTTTTCCATCTCTCCTGGCTACTGTTGTTAAATTTTGCTTCCAAAAGCAACACAAAGATTTTTCCCCTTACATTTTACCACCTGGAGATCACCAGCCCTCGCTGAATTGTGAATATTTTCATCCAAAAGATTATTTATTACTTACTTAATATAGAAGACCCTCCTAAACGAGTCCGAGGATGCAGTATTTTATGAGCATGAATGTAACCTGGCGAATAATGTATCTGAGGCCCTGGCATGAAGTTTACGTGACATTTACAAACTAGCCCTTCCTACACAGGTCTAAGAATAGACGACATTTCTATCTGATGGAAAATGCTGTAGGATGTATGATGTCTGAATATCTGGGTAGTGTGAAGGTTCAGCCAGCCCATTAATACAGTCCCTCCTTCCCATGTTTAGATAAAATGACTCATATCCAAGAAGGCATTCAAAGCAGACTGAACTCCTGCTGAAAATGAACCCTTTGTATTAACTGTTTCACAATGGCCAATCAAATAACACATGTGCCAGGCGTGATGGCGCACCCCTTTAATCCCAGCACTCGGGAGACAGAGGTAGGAGGATTGCTGTGAGTTCGAAGCCACCCTGAGACTCCATAGTGAATTCCAGGTCAGCCTGGGCTAGAGTGAGATCCCACCTTGAAAAAACAAAAATAAAACAAAACAAAAAAATGTTTAGACAGATAATGATGGCCACTGACTTTAATTTCAATGCACAGAGTCGCATGCATGTGTTTTTCCTTTCCAAGTCACTTTTAACAATGTCCCTAGGATCCTTATGTCCTATTTCAGGTGAGATGCCTAAGAGCAGACACCAGTGTGACCTTAATCACCATGCTTTCACAAAAGACAGTGGCTTGGGCAGAAAAACAGCAAAAGTGCTATCGATCATAGTAGCTCGCTGGCCTTCAACAAAAGCCATTTTTCAATTTCCACTTCAACCACTGATCGCAGCAAGTTCTTTAGTAAATTACACACCCACCCAGAGTCATTGTTCTGACCACATGACCGTGATGGATTTTTTTTTTTTTTCCTTGTGTCTCTCTCGTGATTTTTTTTTTTTTAAAGGTTACATTCTGCAGAGAAAAGCATTATGGAGAAAAGGCACTGTACTAGGTTTTGGCCCCCATATAAAGTCACAAGTTTGGGACTGGAGAGATGGCTTAGCAGTGAAGGTGCTTGCCGGAAAAGCCTAAGGACCTGGATTTGAGTCCCCAGTGTCCGCATGAGCCAGACAGATGAATAAGGTGGCGTATGCATCTGGGGTTTGTTTGCAGTGACTAGAGACCCTGGCATGCCCATTCTCCCTCTCTGTCTCTCTCTCTCTCTCTGTCTCTCTCACCAGGTTTCCTGGTGTCTGGTCACTTAGTGTCAGAGGCCAGGACAGGACTCCAGGAGTGAAGTTTTACCAGCTCTGCTGGTGTTGAGCAAGGTCAACACTGAAGAATGGGCTGGAGGGAGCCAGCCACCACACCGCCACATGACTCTGCCTCCTATGGGGACTTTGCTTAGCATGAGAAATGATTCCCCAGTGCCTGGCCAGGTTCCAAGGTATCACTTGATTTGCTAGTTGCCGAATGAAATGGGAAGATCTGCCGCAGGAATTCCAGTCCATATCAGCACTAAAAGCCATCTGTCTGATCAAATTCTGTCCTTTCCAGCACGTTTTCAATAGCAAGAATTTCTCCAACAGTCAGTTTATAATTCTGCATTTTGGTCTCAGCAGCCTCGTGTCCATGACATGGCTGTTCTGGCAAATTGGGAAAGACCCAGGTCCTCACTAACAATGATTCATTTAGGGAAGTGCACTTTCATTCTTCCCAAAGCATTTATTTCCATTGTCAGCGTCCACACTTACACAGTCGTGAACGTGCATATGCAGGCAAGTGTCCAAACCCTTGCATCTCATTGTGAACAGACAACTGAGCAGATCTATGTAACTGGCATTGGCAAAGTAGAATATCTTTGCAATGATAAATTCTATGTTATGAGTAATATTCTGAATGCCATCCTTATAATGCTATCTTGATGAAAAAAATCTGTTTCTGGGCTGGAGAGATGGCTTAGTGGTTAAGGCACTTGCCTGTGATGCCTAAAGACCGAGGTTCAATTCCCCAGTACCCATGTAAGCCAGATGCACATGGTGGCACGTGTGTCTGGAGTTTGTTTGCAGTGGCTAGAGGCCCTGGTGTGTCCATTCTCCCTCTCTCTCTCTCATAAATGTCAGTATTTTCACAGCTTACTGAATTGTGTTACTTTTCTAGTTGCTACGACCAAATATCTAACAAGAGGCAACTTGGCATAGGGAAAGGGTTTGTGCAGGCTCACTGTCCACCTCAGTGGGGAAGGTGTGGTGGCGGGAGCGGCTGGCAGCTGCCGGGTGAGGACGCCTGTTCACATCGCTGTGCGTTAGGAAGCAGGGAAGGCTGGAAATCCCGAGCCCCACTGCCCCTCCCCCAGTGACCACTTCCTTCAGCCAGGCCCCGCCTCCTAACTATCGTGGAACCTCCCAAACGCTCACCACCAGCCGGGAACTAAGTGTTTAGACACAGGAGCCTACGAGAGACCTTTCAGATCTAAACCATAACATAGATCATACGTGTTCGGTTGTATTTCTTAATGTTCATGTAATTCCTAGAAACTCCAATATCTGCCTTATATCCTTCTGGTTACCGTTCATCTGTCTACTTTAATTTCTGTCTTTAATCTACCACACATGTACATATTCATCCACCCATTTCAATTTATTTTGAGATACTGGGGCCAAATTTTTAATTAAAAATTTTTTTTGCTTATTTGTATTTACTTATTTTTTTGGATTTTTTTGTTTATTTTTATTTATCTATTTGAGAGTGACAGAGAAAAAAAGAGACAGAGAGAGAGAGAACAGGCATGCTAGGGCCTCCAGCCACTGCAAATGAACTCCAGATGCATGCGCCCCTTGTGCATCTGGCTAACGTGGGTCCTGGGGAATCGAGCCTTGAACTGGGGTCCTTAGGCTTCACAGGCAAGCGCTTAACCGCTAAGCCATCTCTCCAGCCCTTATTTATTTACTTTAGAGCAACAGACAGACAGAGAAAGAGGCAGACAGAGAGAGAGAGAGAGAATGGGCACACCAGGGCCTCCAGCCACTGCAAACGAACTCCAGACATGTGCGCCCCCTTGTGCATCTAGCTAACGTGGGTCCTGGGGAATTGAGCCTCGAACCGGGGTCCTTAGGCTAAGCCATCTCTCCAGCCTGCTGGGGTCAGTTTTATACTTCACAGGACATAGGGCCTAAAAGGGGTTACCGCGGTATGGGGTGAACTGGTTCTGACTTGTAGCTGGGCAGGCTTGTGCAGATTTGCAGGGGGGGTTGGTCCTCCCCTCCCTGGAACCTTGTCCCCACATTAGTGCCTTGTTGGGATTGTTGACGGCAAGATGACAAGAGACCAGTAAGCTGCAAGGGCCACTGTGTGACACAGAATCTCGGATGAAAAGCAACAGAGCATGGAGTAAGGCATCTATGGAGTCCAACAGACTCAGGTTTAAATCGCGCTCTGACGCTTAATCTTTGTAATAATCTTGGGAGGGTTATTTTTTTACAAGTCTGCGACTTCCGAGGTAAAAATTAATCACCCAGGGTGACAGTTGGCTTTAAGGTGGCTGGCTGACCGGTCATGGTAAAGGACTTCTCCTAAATCCCTACACCCTGAACTCCCTTCTCTTCCTGGGTGTGTCAGCATAAATCACCCCGCAAACTGCTGTCTGTAACGTAAGGATGATCGTTGCAACTTCTCATATGGTTTGGGGATTCCATTTGAGTCAAACTCAACTTGTGCCTCACACATTTGGGGAGACAACAGGCACTCAATATTGGCTGGTTTTTTTTTTAATTTTTTTAATTTATTTATTTGAGAGTGACAGACATAGAGAGAAAGACAGATGGAGGGAGAGAGAGAGAATGGGCGCGCCAGGGCTTCCAGCCACTGCAAACGAACTCCAGACGCGTGCGCCCCCTTGTGCATCTGGCTAACGTGGGACCTGGGGAACCGAGCCTCGAACCGGGGTCCTTAGGCTTCACAGGCAAGCACTTAACCGCTAAGCCATCTCTCCAGCCCAATATTGGCTATTTTATCTTCTATGTAGTTCACCTTAAGATTCCTGGCATGAAGAAGTGCTCCCTGGAGCGCAGTGTTTCTGGCCTTGCCCTATCCGGTCCCTGGAGACGGTTCTAATACCCATAGCCACAACGAGTTCGATGGTGAAGCCCCGAAAAGAACTGATAGCTGTAAAATGTCCTGAACAGGTACTTTTTGTTCAACTTTTTAATTTTTTGAGACATTCGGATTATTTCCGTCATTGAAATTTCTTAAGGAATGTATTCTGGAAAAAGAAAAAGAAAAGCATGCTTCAATTATCTTTTTTTTTTTTTTCTACCTGGAAATCGATGTTTATTTTTGACTGAAACAGTTGTAGCTGATGCAGACATTTGGCAATCAGGGCACTTGGAGTGTGTTTTCTGTTTCTGTTGAGTAGTGTTTATCCTCAAGGCAAATTCAGTGCCTGCCACCTCACTGTCTCTCAGGATGATGCATATTCATGATATCATGATCATGATGCATATTCATGATATCATGGCATTATGCTGCTTATCGACCTTTCTTCACTTAAGTTTCTGAAAAATGATATTGACATAATTTTTTCTCAAGTGCTTGTGCAATCCTCTAATGCATTTTCTTTTATGATTATACACATACATATTCCTTTCATTTTCTCATGGTAGGCTTGTTTAGTTTCTCATTCAATCAGGATATCTTAAGTGAATACCAAAGTAATTATTGGCTTTTAAAAAAGAGACCATGTAATCAACAGCAGGGTATGTGGTGGAAGATATACATATTTCATCAGTTTAAATATGCCCTCATTCCTTATGACAAATTACAAACAGATGTGGTGGTAAATTATTTTGATGGGTGGCTTATAAATAAAGGTGGTTTAATTCTGCTAGCAAATAAAAGAATTTTTTGGTGTAAATTTCGAAGCTTTGGGACTGTGAAAGATGTTTCTATTAGCTATTGGAACATAATTTTTGTGTGTACATACATACATACATATGTGTTGCATAGACATATACTGTATAGTAAAGTATAGAAAAGGTGAAGAAAAGTAAAGAGTTAGAATTTGCATTCATTTTCAGGGTTAGCAGAAAAACTTGCTATTTAGTATATTCAATGTCTCAACTTCCTATAATCCATCTCCTGATTATGGCCTCTTTCAAAATTTTCCTTTCTGCTGCTGTCACTCTTGGCTATGCCTACACAGTAATGATATGATATGATATGATATGATATGATATGATATGATATGATATGATATGATAGCAGACGACAGTGTTCTCTATTACTTCATCCATACACCAACACGCACACACACAATACTTATAGGCTAGGGTGTCCCCTAAAGGCCTATGTGATGAAGACACATACACATGCTAGCCTGTGACTCTATGGGGAGGTAATGGGACTTTTAGGGGGTGAGGACTAGTGGAACGACATTATGTCCCTGGAACATAACATCGAAAAGTCTATTGGGCCAGGCGTGGTGGCGCACACCTTTAATCCCAACACTCAGGAGGCAGAGGTAGGAGGATCACCGTGAGTTCAAGACCACCCTGCAACTACATAGTGAATTCCAGGTCAGCCTGAGCTAGAGTGAGACTCTGCCTCAAAAAACCAAAAAAAAAAAGAAAACGAGGGCTGGAGAGATGGCGTAGCGGTTAAGCGCTTGCCTGTGAAGCCTAAGGACCCCGGTTCAAGGCTCGGTTCCCCAGGTCCCACGTTAGCCAGATGCACAAGGGGGCGCACGCGTCTGGAGTTCGTTTGCAGAGGCTGGAGGCCCTGGCGTGCCCATTCTCTCTCTCTCCCTCTATCTGTCTTTCTCTCTGTGTCTGTTGCTCTCAAAATAAATAAATAAAAATTAAAAAAGAAAGAAAAAGAAAAGATGTAGATTGGAAGGTCAGCCTGTTTCTGTTCTCCTCTCTCTCTCTCTCTCTCTCTCTCTCTCTCTCCTTCCCAGCTACCATGAGATAGGAAGCTTTTCTCCACCAAGCACTGAACCTCCATGATATTTGGCCTAACAACAGGCTCAAAAGCAAAAGTCCAACTAACCATAGACTAAAACCTTCAAATTCTGAGCCAGCTGTGATTATTTTATCACAGGAACAGAAAGCTCACACTCGTAGGTATAGCAAAGACTGCCCTAACCTTATTTTTTAAGTGCATGTGTTGATTTACTGTGCTTTTACATAAATACATGATGAGTGATATAAAATTAATTTGCATATAAATACATCTTAGGCATATCCATATACAATTATACAACTTTTTGTTTTATTTTGGTTTTTCAAGGAAGGGTCTCACTCTAGCCCAAGCTGACCTGGAATTCACTATGGAGTCTCAGGGGGGCCTCGAACTCATGGAGATCCTCCTAAATCTGCCTCCGAGTGCTGGGATTAAAGGCATGCACCACCAAGCCCGGCTGACTGTACATCTTGATAGGAATTAGGAGTCAAGTAGCCCCCATTTGGTAGGCAGCTAGTCAATGTTATGAATCCAATGGCAATAGACAGATAATCTGTCATGACAGAGCTGATGAACACAGAGGTTTTTATTTTTTTAATTATTTATTTATTTATTTATTTGAGAGCGACAGACACAGAGAGAAAGACAGATAGAAGGAGAGAGAGAGAATGGGCGCGCCAGGGCGTGCGCCCCCTTATGCATCTGGCTAACGTGGGACCTGGGGAACCGAGCCTCGAACCGGGGTCCTCAGGCTTCACAGGCAAGCGCTTAACCGCTAAGCCATCTCTCCAGCCCAAAACAGAGGTTTTAAGAGAAGGGGAGTCCAGGAACTGAAATCTGAAAAGCCCCGACTCATGCTGACCCACCAAAAGCTCTAAGGCATACTGGCTCACCAGGAGGCCAGCTGGCTCACATATACAAAGTAACTAATCCCTTGTTTAACTCTAGCCTGTTAGGACCCCCAGCCCCCTTACAAACATTCAAAGTAACAATTCTACCCTAACTTGAGGCCTTATTTACATCTTAACCGCATGTTTACCAACCTGAGAGACCACACCCAGCTCCTCCCAAGCCCAGAACTCCTGTGTAATATCCTTTCTAACCAACTCTTGCTTGACTTGCCCTTTTGCCCAGTCTGCCCTCCTCATTCTTTGTGGGCGACCAGACAAGCCCTTGAGAGCCACTGATAGGGACTTTTAGTGACTGCTGAGTCACCCCCTCTCTAAGCCCACCCAGGCTAGAGAAAGGCTCCACTGACCCCAAAACCTGCAAAATGACTATATATCATGTCATTTTCTTCCCTTTGGTCTTTGTTTAAAATTTTATTTATTTACTACAGAGAGAGAGAGAAAGAGGTAGATAGACAGAGAGAGAATGGGTGTGTACCACGGCCTTTAGCCACTGCAAACGAACTCCAGAAGCATGTGCCACCTTATGCATCTGGCTTATGTGGGTCCTGGGGAATCGAGCCTGGATTCTTTGGCTTTGCAGGCAAGCGCCTTAACTGCTAAGCCTTCCCTCCAGGCCCCCTTTGGTCTTTTTTTGATGCTACCACGGAATAGGAACAAAAGAGTCACTTCCTTTTATATATTTATTTAAAAGAGAGAGAGAGAGAGAGAGAGAGAGAGAAAGAAAGAGGCAGCTCAAAAAAGAGAGAATGGGTGCACCAGGGCCTCTAGCCACTGCAAACAAACTCCAGATGCATGTACCTTCTTGTGCATCTGGCTTGTGTGGGTCCTGGGGAATCAAACCTGGGTCTTTAGGCTTCACAGGCAAGCACCTTAACTGCTAAACCATCTCTACAGCCCTGTAATATTTTCTAAATCATATTTTGCATCATGGCCGGGGACAACACCTGCTTTCTTGAGTGTTTCTTTATATGTTCAGCTGGTGCCACCATAGATCTTAAATGAGATGTTTTTCTCCACTGCACTTAAATTATAGATGAGTCAGGATTGGGCTGGAGAGATGGCTTAGCGGTTAAGGCACTTGCCTGTGAAGCCTCAGGACGCCATTTCTATTCTCCAGATCCGGCGTTAGCCAGACACACAAAGGTGAGGCAAGCGCAAGGTCGCACATGCCCACTAGGTGGCAGGGGTGTCTGGGGTTCAATTGCAGGGTTAATAAACTCAAGGCTATGAAGAAGTTGAAATCTCTGTAGGTGTAAGAGAGTCTATTTTATCTCTAGTTCCTGGAGCAGCCCCTAGAGTGTGTAGTAGGCATTCAAACATATAAATAAGCAACTGAGGAAATGAACTTCAACCTTATTATTTATGTATTTAATTGAATCTACTGCAAGCACCGGGGATTCAATTTAGTGCCTTGCACCCGCTAGGGAAGCAATCAAATAGCATCTGTCTAAGTTGCCCAGCCTGGCCTAGAACTTGCAGGGATCCTCCTGCCTCAGCCCGCTGAGTAGCTAGGATTACAGGCCAGCATCAGTAGGTACGGCTGTAATGCAATATTGATTCAGGTAACAATGAAAAGTGGAGAGGAAGAATTTCCATTCATTTTTTTTTTGGGGGGGTGATGTTATGCATTCAAATAACAGAAGATAATCTAGTATACTAATCTAGAAGTTGACAATCATGGAAGAAGGAAACTGACAAGGTTTCCATCAGGGAATTAGAGTCATAATCTAACTACACAGCCCTAAGCACCAGCTGAGGTCAACTCACGGAGCGCATGAGGTCACTGGCTTTGACCATAAGCTACAACTCAAGCGACGTGTTTGTGAACTCACGAAAACCCTGTGCCCACCGTGGTGGCCTAGTCCATTGCTCTTTGCAGAAAGCTCCAGGCTGAACAGGAAGTGCATGGAAACTTAAGTATGTTTCCCCCTTCCTTTGTGTGTGTATCTGTGTACACACGTGTGCTCATACAGGTGGAGGTGAGAGGCGTGTCTCAATGACACTCCAGTACGGTCAACAGTGTGGTGTTCAAAGCAATGTACAGGTATAGATGATGACTTAGAGAAATCAAATATCCAAGAAACAGATGTACACACCAGCGCAATCATACCACACTGCCTTGGTGGGTAATCAATTGTGTTCTGATTGGCTAAGAGATCCACTCAGTGTAAAGGAGCCCATATCTGGAACTGGAAACCAGATCAGAATCCTATGGAGACAAAGATTATGCTCTCCAGTGTCAAGCTCTCACTAGTGTTTGGCTAAAAGAGGGGTCACATACATCAACTTCTCCCTAAATTAATAATGCTCATCCCATTTAAACTACGCTGACTTCACTCTCAGTTGGAGAATCTGTTCTTTTTCAGAAGGTAGCGAGACCTGAGGAGATAAACTACCCCTCACACTTCAGCCAAGCCACAGCTAAACCACAGAGGAACTGGGGAAATGAGCAAGAACGTCACTTCCATGCCAAACCTGATCATGAGCGCCAGGGTGAAGGAGACAGACCCTGAGGACACTCAACACCTACCAAAGCAGAGATCCGGAGGCTCCTGAGAGCTCATCACTGAAGTGGACTTAAAACTCACCCACCAAGGGATCAGAGATTTTGCAGACGCAGGGACGGAAAGACTGTAAGAGCCACAGGTTGAGACGTCATACCTGAAGACATTGCCTCCCCCCAAAATAACTGACCGCTCCTCCCACAACACATAGCCCACAACCCCCTAAGGAATACCTGCAACCCCACTGAGGGGCGTCCCCGGTGGAATGCAGGCAAGGACAAGAGAAAAGAGGGTACAAACACATGACATATCCATATGAAATATGTTAATAATCATAATAATAAACATAAAAGTAAATAAATAAAATCCAAGAAACACCTTCCCTGTATAAACACCACAGAAGCTACTGCCACCTATGACAAAAGTAGTCACTTTACAATCTAACCCTCTTCACCGTCCTTCTGGGAAGTGGGAGGGTCACTTTAGGACAGAACCCATGAAGGGTGCTTAGGGAGTGACTGACTCCACTTCTGCAAACAGTAGCCAGGCCACCTTGTTCTCTTGACCCCGCGTCACTTGGCCTAAGGTACCCGCACACATCCCATGCAAATTCTTTCCAACTTGGTAATAAAAATATGGCAAGTTGGGATTCACATCACGTTTCGCGCATCTTAATGTCTTAATATTTGCTACCATGAGACGAAATATATCTGATTTAGTACCCTAGCAAGCTGAATGTCTTGGCCGTATGTTCATTTCTAGTTTATGTACGTCTCGCTCATTCCACTTCAGTTTTGAATTACAACTGCTAGTCTCTTTTGAATTACACATGCTAGTCTCTTTTCTTTACTTTGTTGTTGTTGTTGTTTGTTTTTCGAGGTAGGGTCTCACTCTAGCTCAGGCTGACCTGGAAACCACTATGGAGTCTCAGGGTGGCCTCGAACTCTCGGCGATCCTCCTACCTCTGCCTCCCGAGTGCTGGGATTAAAGGCGTGCGCCACATTACTTACATTCTTCCTCCTGACTGTTGGCTTGTCTAAAATGATAGCAATATCTCGACTACTTTTAAATTTATGTTTAAACGCAAGGGTTAACTGGGTTAATACAAATGTGTATATTCCTCGGGCGATGAAAGCCCACCTTCCTGATTGGACTCTGTGTTTCACTTCTCACACTGGCTTATCAACTCTGTCATCGGCTCTCCAGAACGGTACAATTGGATTTTTTGATGTCTCTCTCCTTTCCATCATGGCTGAAGTTTTCAATCACATTATCTTATCACGCATTATAATTCTGCCTCCGCACTGCCGCCTACTCTGTTTAATTAGATAATTTGTTGACACACTCAGGTTTCTGTTTATCTAGCACAGGAATTCCAGCCAAAATAATTACATCCAGAGCTTCAGGATCTGCCTGTAGCAAAAATGTTGAAGTTGGGAAAATTGATATTTGCACCATCTCACAAAGGATTTAACAACTCTGTCTCCTCTCTTGTTTTCTCCCTCTTCCCTCCTTTCTTCACAACATGTAAAGGGGCCAACCATTTTGCCTCTTCAGGTCTGTTTTTGGTTTTAAATTATTTTTCGTACTATCCGTAACCCTAAGTATAAGTCCCTGTGGACTTCAAAAATATTTTTAAAAGCTGGGTGTGGTGGCGCATACCTTTAATCCTAGCACTTGGGAGGCACAAATAGGAGGATCACTGTGATTTCCAGGCCACCCTGAGACTACATAGTGAATTCCAGGTCAGTCTGGGCAAGACACTACCTCAAAAAAATAAAAAAAATATTTTTGTTTGTAAATTAATGAAATCCCAAAGCTACTATTCACAATACAACATTAACAAGAAAACTTTTGAGTTCTTAAGACCTTGACTTAGTTCAACTTTGATTAAAAAGAGACAAGCCGGGCACTGTGGTGTACACCTTTAGTCCCAGCACTTGGGAAGCAAAGGTACGAGGATCACCATGAGTTCAAGGCCACCCTGAGACTACATAATGAATTCCAGGTCAGCCTGGGCTAGAGTGAGACTCTACCTCGAGAAACCAAAACAACAACAACAACAACAAAAGAGCTGAAGAGATGGCTCAGCAGCTAAGGCATTTGCCTGCAAAGCCAAAGGACCTCAGTTCGATTCCCACACAAGGTGACCACATGCATCTGGAGTTCGTTTGCAGTGGCTGGAGGTCCTGGCACACCCATTCTCTCTCTCCGTCTCTTTCTCTCTTGCTGTCTCAAATAAGTAAATAAATGAAATTTAAAAACAAAAACAAGTGCTCACTAAGGATAAATGTGCTTTTAACACAACACAGCAGATGCTACAAATATGAAATAGAATAACCACTGATGCCAACAGCCTCAGCTACAGACGCACAGGGAGATTCAATGACTCACTCCCAGCCAGGGATGAAGACTAAAATCTGAACTGATCAAAGTAACTCTACAACAATCAAAACGCTCCACATCTGTGTTGCCCATTACACTAGCCACTAGCCATACAGGACCATTAACACTTTAAACATTTTTTGTTTGTTTATTTTTATTTATTTACTTGAGAGCGACAGACAGAGAGAGGAGAGGCAGAGAAAGAGAATGGGCGCGCCAGGACCTCCAGCCACTGCAGACGAACTCCAGACGCGTGCGCCCCCTTGTGCATCTGGCTAACGTGGGACCTGGGGAATCGAACCTCAAAACGGGGTCCTTAGGCTTCACAGGCAAGTGCTAAGCCATCTCTCCAGCCCCTATTAACATTTAAGTGTTGCAAGCAAAGAAAAGGAATTTTTAGTTTCACTTAACTGTAATACTTTTGTTTTTAGTTAACATACAAAACAATGGGTCCCCTTCTGACATTTTTCGCACCACTACAATCCACCGCTTCTGGCCGGCGGGTCTCCTCCTCTTCACTAGTCTGTGCTCCAAGGTTAAATCCTCCAGCGCGAGGGAGCATGGGGGGTGACTGTAAAAGCGTGAAGCGGCTCACCGCATGGCATATCGCCAGGAAATAGAGCAATGATTAGCAGTGCTGACTTCACTTTCTCCTTCTGATTCAGTCCTGGACCCCAGCCTATAAAATTGGTAAAAAAAAGTTGGGGGTTCAGGAAGGGGTCCCACCACCAGACCTATGAACACCAACTTCTGGGTCCTTATCCTGTCTTAGCAAAGAATTGATAAAATGGACTCTGAGAAGGGGAAAGATATGAATTATTAAGTTTATTTAGGGAGAAAAATGAGTTAATGAAATTTACTGTAGGGGAAATTGAGATCCAGGGAGGAGGCTAGCCGAGACACTTAATCCAGAAGTGAATTAAGATTGGGGGGGGGGGTAGGGGCGGAGAGATGGCTTAGCGGTTAAGCACTTGCCTGTGAAGCCTAAGGACCCTAGTTCGAGGCTCCATTCCCCAGGACCCACGTTAGCCAGATGCACAAGGGGGCGCACGCGTCTGGAGTTCGTTTGCAGAGGCTGGAAGCCCTGGCGCGCCCATTCTCTCTCTCTCCCTCTATCTGTCTTTCTCTCTGTGTCTGTCGCTCTCAAATAAATAAATAAATAATTTTAAAAATATAAAATAAAAAAAGAAGCTAGGTTACTCCTGTTTCTCCTTCAGAACCACCCACATTTGGGGCAGTACCTCCCTACTCCAATTAACCTGACAGAGACACTCCCTCACAGATAGGCCCAGGGATTTGTTTCCGACTTCAAATCCTGTCACGTTAACGACTCAGATCATAACATCACAGCCAATACTATTTTCGTTTGATTTTATATTTTATTTTACTTTTATTCTATTTACTTATTACAGAGAAAGAGGGAGAATGAGAAGGAGTGCACCAGGGCCTCTAGCCACTTAAAACAAACTCCAGATGTGTGTGCCACCATGTGAAAAAAATCACATGGGTACTGGAGAATCAAACCTGGGTACTTAGGCTTTGTAGAAAAACACCTTAACCTCAGCCATCCCTCCAGCCCTTTTGTTTGGTTCTTTTTTTAAAAACAAAATTATTTACCGCTTAGAAATTACAAAATATTTGATATTGGGTAATAGACGCTATTCCAAAGGGTATATGGAAAGGCACAAAGAACTTTGCTCACACAAGAATCTTCCACTCTCCTCCCCATAAAGACCTTCAGATCTTCTGTTTTTTGGGAAATGTGGAATTTTTTTTTCTTTAAGATGGTTCTTGTTTTTATAACCTCATTTGCCCAAGTCCAAACTTAAATAAAACCGACCTCCTTGTTCAATCTCTGTCTTGGTAGAAATAGTGCATAGCGGGGCATCCGGGGCATGGTAACATGAGAATCCTGCCATTTTGGTTCTTGTTTTTGCAAGTTTCTGATTCTGCGGGAGATGCCCTTGGCAGCGACCTTCAAGCCTGCTCATGTCTGACACCCCAACAGCTACAGGCTGCTCCTGTCACCACGCCTTCAAGTCGTGAGTCAAGGTGATTCCTTTCTCCCTGGCGCTGCTTCCTGTGAGGTTCTGTGACAGCCATGAGGAAAGTCCCTACACCACACCATTCAGAGTCTAGCTGGGGCTGGCAGGATGTTGCAGGTTTGCATACTGCTGAGTCCTTGGTCTCAAAGCTACAAAAAATTAGGCACATGAACCATGAGAAGTAAGCAGAGAGCAAAGATTTAATGAGAAAAAGGTGAAAAAGCAAAATCCAGATTATCAGAGAAAACAGGCTTGTGATTCAGCTGGTGTTGTGCCCAGTTCTCGGTGCCCCCAGTGACCACCAAGGAGAACCAAACACGCATGCAAAGGCAAGGAGCTTTGTTTCGGGCTTAAACTCGGACTCTTGACTTCAGCAGTGCAGTGGATCCACACAAGAATCCCAAGTGGGGCTGGAGAGATGGCTTAGCTGTTAAGCGCTTGCTTGTGAAGCCTAAGGAACCTGGTTTGAGGTTCGATTCCCCAGGACCCACGTCAGCCAGATGCACAAGGGGGCGCACGCATCTGGAATTCGTCTGCAGTGGCTGGAGGCCCTGGCGTGCCCATTCTCTCTCTCTATTTCTCTCTCTCTGCCTCTTTCTCTGTCTGTCACTCTCAAATAAATAAATAAAAATAAACCAAAAAAAAAAATTAAAGAATCCCAAGTGGCGGGAGGGCAGAGTTTTTAGAGGGATTTGAACAAAGAAGTAGGGGTAGCTACATGATTGGTTGGTTTAAACAGTAACTGTACTTGTACTCTTTTGATTGGCTGGGGCAGAGAGGCAGGAGGAACAAGTCTTGGGCATGCCTGGGCCCCTCTAGGGGCTGACTCAGGTCCACCGCCCAAGCAGGAATTTGAAACTTAGGC
Source organism: Jaculus jaculus (assembly GCF_020740685.1). NCBI lineage: Eukaryota > Metazoa > Chordata > Mammalia > Rodentia > Dipodidae > Jaculus > Jaculus jaculus. The sequence continues at coordinate 7,805,112 of NC_059123.1, forward strand.
CTGGCCAGGGCAGGGCCTTACTGAAGCCTGTCATGGCGCCAGTCTGGTTTCCGGGTCTTTCACTGGCATCCAAAGAAGAGATTTTAAAAAGGGCAAAATGACAACCAACAGGTGCAATAGTGGCGTGTCTGTTATGGGGGAAACCAACCTCTCTCTAATTGGCTTGGAGGCCTGCTCCATGGGAGGGAATATATGCCTGGTACTAAAAATCTAGTCAAAAGCCTATGACAGGGGAGGTCATGAGCCCTAGGGGAATAACGCCTGCTGCTGTCTGGCTAAATGCATGTATTATTCCCACCAAACTTTCTGAATAACACATTTCTTTTCTTTTTGGTTTTTCGAGGCAGAGTTTCACTCTAGCTCAGGCTCTCCTGAAATTCACCATGCAGTCTGAGGTAGCATCATGGCAATCCCCCTACCTCTGCCTCCCGAGTGTTGGGATTCAAGGCATGCGCCACCATGCCCGGCGATATACACTTTTCTTAATGTTCATACCCATATATCAATGCTACCCTCACTTTTGGATGCAGAAGATTCTCTTGTCAGATTGGAGTGACTCAAAAGGCACCATAGTGCTGAGAAGAAGGGACAGGAGTGTTCGGCACTGAAACATCCCTATCACACCTTCCAAGGCTCAGGGTCCACTGCAGAAGACATGGTGGAAAGAATGTAAGAGCCAAAGGAAGGGTAGGGCTCTTTACAATGCACTCTTCCAGATACAAAATGACTGTGATATCCATGACCTGAAAGCGCCTGGCACTACCTACGCAAGACCATCATAATAAGGAGGAAAAGATGATGACAAAAAAAGTAGAAGAGTTATTGAGAGGGGAAGGGAATATGATGGAGGGTGGATTTTGAGGGGGGAAGGCAGGGACAGGGAGGGAAATATCACAGTTGATTATCTATAATTATGGAAGCTGTCAATAAAAAATTTTTTTTTAAAAGAGAAAAGGGACTGGAGAAATGGCTTAGACGTTAAGGCACCTGACTGCAAAGCCTAAGGGCTCGTGTTCAGCTCTCCAGGACCCGTGTAAGCCAGATGCACAGTGACGCAGGTGTGCAATGTCTCACGGGTGCACAAGGGGGCGCATGCATCTGGAGTTCGACTGCAGTGGCTGCACTACCTCTCTCTCTTTCTCTCATACACACATTAAAAAAAAATAAAGGCTGGGTGTGGTGGCACACACCTTTAATCCCAGCACTCGGGAGGCAGAGGTAGGAGGATCACCATGAGTTCGAGGCCACCCTGAGACTACATAGTGAATTCCAGGTCAGCCTGGGCTAGAGTGAGACCCTACCTCGAAAAACCAAAAAAATAAAATAAAATAAAATATAAAGGCCAGTCTGCTGGGCTTGCCTCAAAAAAGAAAAAAAAAAGGAAGAAATGAAAAGTTATGGCTTCTGAGTTGGAGCTCAGAAAAGTGAGCAGGCTCAGTAATGAGGGTTTACAAACAGCTACATTGGTGGAGGGAATTCTGTGGGTTTAAGTAAATTATCTCATCAAAAGGAGAAATCTTCCTCCCATGTGGCATGTCTTTGGGTGAGAGGTGGTCTTCTGTGATCCACATCAGTTGGATTAACTTTTCCTGGGGAGGGGGGTTAACTTAAAATGTCATGTCCTCACCCAGGGCCAGAGCTTGTTTGGGGAAACTTTTTCTTTGGGGAAGACACAAACATATGTCTTCACCCTAGTTAGGGCTCAGGGGGCCGACCAAACAACCATTTTACACCACTGCCAGTTCTGGTGAACCACTGAGTTTCTTGGGGTTACTCACAGAGCAGGGTGAGGGGTTGCTTACAGGACCATGGGGGTCTCAAAGGCAGCTGCCTTTCTGGAGCTCAACCTGCAAGCCCCTGGGGCTGGTTGGGGTCTCCAGCACACTACGTGACTTCCAGGCAGCTGGGTAGGTGAGGTTCCTCCTCTAGCAGTTATATATATATGGCTTTAGGGAGGGGTCTTGCAACATCTCTCCCAGACTTGTTGACTTCTCAAGTTCCTGCCCTCCCTGAAAAAGGAATGTTTCAATTCCTAACTAACTCTGGTCAAAGTCGGCTCTTAATAACCCCTTTAACCTTGGGGAGTGGTGTGTGACCTTTTCCGTTTCAGGCCTCCCAGGCTTGACTTCCTGAATCCCCAGGGCTTTCTTCCTCTGTCCAGGAGGGAACGTTGCAACTTAGAGGAATCTTGCTAAAAACTCAAATTCTATTTCCTTAACTATTTTATTTATTTACTTATTTTTTTACTTGCATGTGTTGGGGGGCGGGAGGTCTTGCCAGAGTCTCTTGATATTGCAAATGGATGTCAGATGCGTGGGCCACTTTTTGTGTCCAGCTTTATGTGGGTACTGGGGACGCGAACCCTGTCTGGTAGGCTTTGTAAGCAAGCCCCTTTCACTGCTGAACCACTTATCCAGGCTCTGTGAGTCATTTTTAAGCACAATTATTATTATGGAATTCCTCTGTAGGAAATGACAACAGCCACAGAAGCCAATAAACTATGTGTGTGGGGGGGAGGGGGTGCTTGCTGGAACAGATATGGAGACAACAGATAAACAAAGGTGTGTGGAATGGAGAGATGGCTTAACCGTTAAGGCCTTTGCCAGCAAAGTCAAAGGACCTCTGATTGATTCCCCAGGACCCACGTTAGCCAGATGCACAAAGGGACACATGCATCTGGAGTTCGTTTGCAGTGGCTGGAGGCCCTGGTGTGTCCATTCTCTCTCTCTCTCTCTCTCTCTCTCTCTGTCTGCCTCTTTCTCTCTCGTTCTCTCAAATAATTTTTTGTTTGTTTTGTTTTTCGAGGTAGGGTCTCACTATAGCCCATACTGAACTAGAATTCACTAGGTAATCTCAGGGTGGCCTGGAACTCACAGCGATCCTCCTATCTCTGCCTCCCAAGTGCTGGGATTAAAGGCATGTGCCACCGTGCCCAGCTTCAAATAAATAATTTTTAAAATAAGATAAAATTTTACAAAGCTGTGTTCCATGATATGTGGGTCCATTCTGAATTGATATAAATTTTGTTAATGCTTCAATTTATCTTATTTTCCTCAAGCCATTTCATAACATTAATATAAGTACATACACACACACACACACACACACACACACACACACACGCACATAAATTTCAGTCCACATACTCCACCAGGAGGTGCCTGGTATCTCCTCATGACGCTCAATGGTGATACAAGAGAGCAAACCTTCATTCTTATTATGGCCTCTACATGTGAACCTAGGGAAGGCATTTAACATTTTTTTTTTTTCAAGGTAGGGTCTCACTCTATCCCAGGCTGACCTGGAGGAATTCACTATGTAGTCTCAGGGTGGCCTCGAACTCACGGCGACCCCCCTACCTCTGCCTCCCAAGTGCTGGGATTAAAGTCATACGGCACCACACCCGGCACATTTAACCTTTTTGATCTCTAGGTTCACATCTGTGAAACAAGATCAAGGCTCCAAAGTGCTTATAAGGCCAAAGATCACACAGGGACTTGAACTTAAGACATAAGCACATTATATATTATTACATGTTAACCTAAAAAGCATATTCTGTGCTTTCACAGGAAACATTCTCTCCACGTTGTCTTTTTGTTTAATACAAAGCCCCCTCAGATTATCGTGTTTTCCCTATTTCTGACGGTTAAAAATACTTCTCTCCCTTAAGTGCACCGTAAGACAAGCACGGTGAACAACGTCAGCAGACCACTGGCCACAATACTGTCCAAGAAGACGACATCCCAGGACTGCTGTGCCCTAGAGCCCTCGGCTGTACCTCCAGGGGGCTGCCTGCTGCCACAGAGGACTAGCTGACATAAGGATTACCTCCAGGGGGCTGCCTGCTGCCACAGGGGACTAGCTGACATAAGGATTACCTCCAGGGGGCTGCCTGCTGCCACAGGGGACTAGCTGACATAAGGATTACCTCCAGGGGGCTGGCCGCCTTACTGGATCCAGGACTACAGAAAGGAAAACAGGCCCCGAGCTGTCTTATATTCCAAACTTTTAAGAGAAGCCTATTACGCGCATTATTTTATTTGAAATACACTCACTTAAATATATTGACACTCAGTTAAAAATATTATTCAGTTAAAAATATTACAAAGGAGCCGGAGGGATGATTTAGCGGTTAAGGCACTTGCCTGCAAAGCCAAAGGACCCAGGTTCGGTTCCCCAGGACCCATGTAAGCCACATGCGTAAGGTGGCACCTGCATCTGTTGTTTGTTTGCAGTGGCTTGGAGGCCCTGGCGCACCCATTTTCTTTCTCAAATAAGATAAATGAAAATGAAAAATATTTTTCAAAATATTACTAGAGGGCTAGAGAGATGGCTTAGCGGTTAAGGCATTTGCCTGCAAAGCCAAAGGACCCAGGTTTGATTCCCTAGGACCCATGTAAGCCAGATGCACAAGGAGGTGCATGCATCTGGAGTTTGTTTGCAGGGGCTGGAGGCCCTGGCCCACCCATTCTCTCTCTATCTACCTGCCTGTTTCTCTCTGTCTGTCTGCCACTCTCAAATAAATCAATAAAAATTAAGGATCAGGCTGCAGGGGTCTGGAGTGATGGCTTAGCGGTTAAGGTGCTTGCCTGCACAACCTAAGGACCCAGGTTCGATTCCCCAGTACCCACATAAGCCAGATATACAAAGTGGCGAGTGGAAAAAACGCACACATGTATATAAGAATATAACGGGTCTTTACTGTGCAGAACAAATATATTTGGGGCCAGCTACAGTCTGGGAGCTATCAGTTTGAGATTTTGTGATGAGTTGTCTCTGAGGTCGCTTTCTACTTAAACAGTTTTATGGTGTTTGTTAGGCCACTCTTGAGACTTGTATCACAGCGACATGAATCCAACTAAAATCACAGCTGCAAATGCCAGAACTGAGTCTCAAAGTTACATGCCTTCAGAAAAAAATAAATAAATAAAAGTAAAACCAAGTTCTAAGAGAAGCCATTCATCATGTTTCATAAAATAGCTGGAAGCAAGAAGATTGTTAGACCCAGCTATAGCACTCCTAGGCATATATCCAAAGGACTCATCTCATTTCCCTAGAAGTACTTGCTCAACCATGTTTATTGCTGCTCAATTTATAATAGCTGGGAAATGGAACCAGCCTAGATGTCCCTCAACTGATGAGTGGATAATGAAGATGTGGCACATTTATACAATGGAGTTCTACTCAGCGGTAAAGAAAAATGAAGTTATGAAATTTGCAGAAAAATGGATGGACCTGGAAAGGATTATACTAAGTGAGGTAACCCAGACCCAGAAAGCCAAGCGCCACATGTTCTCTCTCATATGTGGATCTTAGCTACAGATGACTGGGCTTCTGCGTGAGAATGAAAATACTTAGTAGCAGAGGCCAGTAAGTTAAAAAGGAGACATAAGGGGAAGAGAAAGGAAGGGAGGAGGGTACTTAATAGGTTGACATTGTATATATGTAAGTACAATGATTGTGATGGGGAGGTAATATGATGGAGAATGGAATTTCAAATGGGAAAGTGTGGGGGTGGGGAGGGAGGGATTTACCATGGGATATATTTTATAATCATGGAAAATGTTAATAAAAATTAAAATAAAAATAAAAAGAAGATCGTTAGAGCCCAGCCAGGAAACGTGTAGGGTGAGGTGCTGAGTGTAATTCCCTTGAGATCTATGGAATAATAACGGATCCCACTGACACTGACTGAAAGTACCATTGATTTCTGAAGCGGGAAGATCACTCTGGTGCATCACTGATGTAAACTTTGACGCCATCGGCTCCCAGCGTATCTCAAAGCTCAAGGCAGGCCTGAGGCCCACACGCTGAGCCACGCCATGCCACCGGGTCCGGGAGCTCCGAGGCGCGTGGCTTCCTCACACACAGCTCTTACTGGCGCTGTCAGCGTACGGCGTCTCGAAGCACTCGCTGGGAACTAGCTAGAGAGTTCTAGAAGACATGAACTCACAGCTCGACCCGTGAGTTCTTTTATTGGGTGCCCCTGGACATGCTACTTAAACGTTCTGGATTCATTTTTCACTTGAAAAACAGAAATTGTTGAGAGGATTAATCAAGACACTATCTATATACTGACATAAGGAAGACATAATAAATACTGCTTCAATAAGGGAATGTCGGGGGCTGGACAGATGGCTCAGCTTTTAAAGGCACCTACTTGCAAAGCTTGCTGGCTCAGGTTCAAGTCCCCAGAACCCATGTAAAGTCAGATGCACAAAGTGGCACATGTGTCTGGAGTTCAGTTGTAGCAGCAGGAGACCTTGGTGCACCCATAGTGTCCTGCCCTCTCTCTCTCTCTCTCTCTCTCTCTCTCTCTCTCTCTCTGTCTGTTTTGCAATGAGTAAATTAAAAATACCAGAAACTCAACAAAGGTGTGAATGACCAACTGAGTTTTAATGTTTAAGGCTATTCCAGAAGAGCTAGGATAACGTGTCTGTTTTATTTGCTGTGTGTGTGTGTTTATGTGTGTGTGTGTTTATGTACACGTGTGCATATATGATCTGCGCGTTGGTATGAGTGCATGCTTGCCACGGCACACCAGTGGAGGTCAGAGGACAGCCTCGGGGGTGCCAGTCCTCACCTTTCACCCTGTTTGAGACAAAATCTCTTGTCGTTTGCCCCTGAAAAAAGCGACACTATGTCTCTGTCTCCCATTGCCATAGACGCACTGGGATCACTGACCCGTGGGCCACTTTGTGGATGGCTTCAGATAGGTTCTGGGGATCCAAATGCAAGCAGTGGCCGGGCTTGCACAGCACGTGCTTTTGACCACTGAGCTCTTGTCCCAGCCCCAGCTTCGGGTTTCTCAGGAGAACATGCTAAGATAGGGTATCGCGGTTGGAGGCGGCCGGAGTTCGATGTGTGCCTTGGAGATCGCATACAGCCCAACGCTTATCTGGGGTGAGCCACGAAGGTGCTGGGCATGTGAATGCAAAGGGAAAGAAAAGGCTAAGAAAACACAGAGATGCCTTTCATTGAAGGACTCAGGAACCAGAGGGACGCCATGACAGGCTTCAGAGTCACCAGCAGGCCTAAGTTTCTGTTTCCCGGCAAGGTTTAAATAAGGATTTAACAGTTACTGAAAACAAAGATCACAAACTGCTTATGCCATACATTTCTATAGTCATAAGGTAAGTTGCTTAAGTTCGTCAAACACACATAGCCGATCACAATAAAAGTTACCTAATCTGCTTGAAATCCCCCTAGACCCCTGCCCACCAGCTTTGCCCATCAGTATCCTAAGCCTATCAGAAAAATACAAGTGCAGCCGGGCATGGTGGCGCACTCCTTTAATCCCAGCACTCGGGAGGCAAGAGGTAGGAGGATCGCCGTGAGTTCGAGGCCACCCTGAGACTGCATAGTGAATTCCAGGTCAGCCTGGGCTAGAGTGAGACCCTACCTCAAAAAAACAAAAAGAAAAAAGAAAAATACAAGTGCAGTTACTGCTTAAACCAACAATCATGCAACCGCCCCCTACTTCTTTGTTCAAATCCCTCTAAAACCCTGCCCTCCCGCCACTCGGGGCTCTTGTGTGGATCCACTGCGCTGGTGAAGTCAAGAGTCTGAGCTTAAGCCCGAAATAAAGCTCCTTGCCTTTGCATGCGTGTTTGGTTCTCCTTGGTGGTCACTGGGGGTGCCGAGAACTGGGCACAGCATCATAGGCACAGGAACACATTCCTGTATCATTTATGCAGCTTGATATGCCTTAGACTATTACAGGCACCCAACAACAAAACAACCCATTTTAGCCGGGCATGGTGGCGCACGCCTTTAATCCCAGCACTCGGGAGATGGAGGTAGGAGGATCGCGGTGAGTTCAAGGCCACCCTGAGACTCCATAGTGAATTCCAGGTCAGCCTGGGCTAGAGTGAGACCCTACCTTGAAAAACCAAAAAATAAAAGACCCACTTTATCCTATCACATTACCAGGGTAGACGTGAAAGTGTAACGGACACAGCCCAGCAAGAACGAGGTGGGAAACTCACGCTGTCCAAGCTCGGGTGGGGTTGTGCCAAGAATTCAATTTAGTCCATGGAAATGTCAGACTGACTCTATCACAGCTGCCAACCTCACAAGCCCCTTTCCATCGATGCCAACATGAAGTAACCCTGTGTGGCAGTTTCTAGACCACCAGGATCTGATTCTAAACAAGACACAGGAACACTGACCTAGGTCTGGAGGGACAGCTTAGCGGTGAAGGCGCTTGCCTGTGGACTCGGGTCTGATTCTCCAGGACCCACGTAAGCCAGATGCACATGGTGGCGCATGCGTGTGGAGCTCGTCAGCAGTGGCTGGAGGCCCTGGAGTGTTCATCTCCACGTTCCCCCCCTCACCCCGACACGCTCTGCCTCTTTTTCTCTCTCAAATAAATAAATGAAATATTTTTTAAAAAATACATTTATCTAGGGGAGACTTACAGACCAGAAGAAAGCCTTTGGCTGGTAAACCCTGCCACTGTTTTCTTAGGGAAGGGAAAGTCCTTTAAAAATGATCTGTAATTTAAAACTTCTGCTACTCCGAATTAACATTTCTGCTTGGGAGTCAATTTTTTTTTTTTTTTTTTGCTTTGGACAACTGCCCTTCCAGGACTGAATTCGGTTCTTAAAACATACCTCAAACCGGGCGTGGTGGTGCATGCCTTTAATCCCAGCACTTGGGAGGCAGAGGTAGGGGGATTGCCCCGAGTTCAAGGCCACCCTGAGAATACAGAGTGAATTCCAGGTCAGGCTGAGCTGGAGTGAGACCCTACCTAGAAACAAAACAACAACAACAACAACAACAATAACAACAACAAAAAAAAAATACCTCAGCTCATTTCTTCAAATCTCTCCAGCCAAGGAGTTGGTGTAGGCTGCCTGAGATACAGGCTGACAGCTGTGTTTTCCCTGGAAGCTGCAACACTGAGCACAGCCAGGTCTCGCAGCTGAAGCCTGCAGACACAACCACAAGGGTCCCCGAGAGCTGATCAGTCTGCGCTGAGGGAATTCACAGATGGGAAGATGAAGTGACTGACGCCTTCCCGGGCAATCCCCCATTCCAAACGGTGTTAAGGGTAAAACGTCTCTGCTGCTGGAGGGCCAAGGCAGAATCATGTCACCCAGAAGAGGACAAGCTAATGGCACACAAGGAACAGATTACAGGGCTTTAAATTTTTGCTATGCTAATTCTGTAACTCCACACCATAGAAAGTGGCTCTTTCTCCTCCCCACCCCGCCCCAGCCCCACTTAGAGAAACTGAGCAGGGTTCTCAGAATAAACTCCCAAGGCCCAGATAATGAGAAATGCAAGAGCTGCCGTAAAGAAAGAATGTCTTGGGCTGGGGAGATGGCTTAGCCGTTAAGGCGTCTGCACGAGAAGCCTCAGGACCCAGGTTCGATTCCCCAGGACTCACGTAAGCCAGACGCACAAGGTGGTGCATACGTCTGGAGTTCACTAGCAGTGGCTGGAGGCCCTGGCGTGCCCACTCTCACTCTCTTTCTCGCCCCCTCTCTCTCTTTCTCTGCCTCTTTCTCTCTCTAATAATCAAATATTAGAAAGAAAGAATGTCTTGAGTTTTTCCACATTCGGGGAGCTGTCTCTCAGGTGAATCTGGCCTGTGGCATGCTCAGTGGTGCTTTTACCATGTGGCCACAGGTAACCATGGTTTGGACACTTGCTTCTTTGTTTTAAGTGATTGGGGTTTGGACGGCCACAAGAGTTTACAGAATGGGGTTAGCTAGATTCTTTTCAGGTCTATAGCCTCTGACCAGTCATTCATTCGTACTTTAAGCCATGAAATGAGATAAAGGTGGACAATATTCAAAATCGCACAAGTATCAGTACATTATAATTACTGCAGCATTCAAAAGTATGTAAAAGGTACAATGTCTGCCAACAGAATTTTTTGTTGTGGTTTTTATGAGACAAGGTCTCACTCTAGCCCAGGCTGTCCTGGAATTCTCTCTGTAGTCCCAGGCTGGCCTTGAACTCACGGTGATCCTCCTACCTCTGCCTCCCAAGTGTGGGGATTAAGATCACGTGCCACCAGGCCTGGTCAGAGAGAATTTATTTATTTAAGAGCAACAGACAGAGAAAGAAAGAGGAAGATAGAGAGAGAATGGGCGTGCCAGGGCCTCCAGCCACTGCAAATGAATTCCAGACACGTGTGCCCCCTTGTGCATCTGGCTAATGTGGGACCTGGGGAATTGAGCCTTGAACCGGCGTCTCTAGGCTTCACAGGCAAGCGCTCAACCGCTAAGCCATCTCTCCAGCCCCAGAGAGAATTTTTATGCTGATGTACTGAAGAGATGTAGCCCTATGAAAGAGCACTTAAACCAGTAGCAAATTCAGATATTTGGGTGCATTCTCCGGCATTGCAAAAAACGAAAATTGTATTTGAAATTGTGCGTGATTTTTTTTTATTGTTTGTTTATTTTTATTTATTTATTTGAGAGCGACAGAGAGAGAGAGAGAATGGGCGCATCAGGGCTTCCAGCCGCTGCAGATGAACTCCAGATGCGTGCGCCCTCTTGTGCATCTGGCTAACGTGGGTCCTGGGGAATCGAGCCTCGAACCGGGGTCCTTAGGCTTCACAGGTAAGCGCTTAACCACTAAGCCATCTCTCCAGCCCCATAATTTTTAATAAAGCAATAAAGTCGCTAAGCTAGCAATAACAAAGGAATTAGCACCATGCCAAGTTCTTGATTGGTTTGCAATGCAAGTTTTCTTTATTTTTTTATTTTTTAATTTATATATTTATTATTTGAGAGTGACAGAGAGAGAGAGAGAGAGAGGCAGATAGAGAGAGAATGGGCACACCAGGGCCTCCAGCCACTGCAAACGAACTCCAGACGCGTGCGCCCCCTTGTGCATCTGGCTAACGTGGGTCCTGGGGAATCGAGCCTTGAACCAGGGTCCTTAGGCTTCACAGGCAAGTGCTTAACTGCTAAGCCATCTCTCCAGCCCACAATGCAAGTTTTCAAGATACAAAGGAGTTGAGAAGACAGGCAATTACAGATCAGCAGCAAGGCAGTGAACTATACAGCCCAAAGAACTACCCCGGTGTTACAGATGTCAGTTCCAAAACAGGCTTTCTCTACACGATTGTTGAAACAAGCAGCTCATTGTGTGTGAGATACACACGCATATACATATGTGTGTACATATGAGTATTTGCAGGCAATGTGTTTGGTGAGAAACGGTTGTTGGTAAAACAACAGAAATTGATGGCAGCTGCTCTTGTGGGTTCTGTGTGCTAAGATTCTTTTGAAAGTTAGTGTTTCATACAGAAAACCTGGTCCACACCCTACCTAACCTCTGCAAGAGTGTTGGCTGTTGTAGGAATTGAAGAAGAAAATAACAAAAGATGTAGAACTTGAGAGGGGCCCCAGAAGTTTCTCTCATCCATAAGAAGACAAAATAGTCAAAATTATATAAGTAGATAGTTCATTATATAAGTAGATAGTTCAGGGTGGGGCGAACTGGTTTTTCAAAAAGCATAGAAAAAACCTTTAAAAAAAAAAAAGGGCTGGAGAGATGGCTTAGCGGTTAAGCGCTTGCCTGTGAAGCCTAAGGACCCCGGTTCGAGGCTCGATTCCCCAGGACCCACGTTAGCCAGATGCACAAGGGGGGCGCACGCGTCTGGAGTTCGTTTGCAGTGGCTGGAGGCCCTGGCGCGCCCATTCTCTCTCTCTCCTTGCCTTTCTCTCTCTCTCTTTCTGTCACTCTCAAATAAATTTTAAAAAACCTTTGAAAACAGAAGCACAGAAAGCCAGTGGAAAACTCATTCGAGGGGATATTATTTGTTGTGATTTGCTCTATATTACGGTGAGCAGAAGTGCGCAAAGAGATTCTTCTCCCCAGAGCCCCAGGTAGGATATGGTGCAGTTCTTCCATTTCCCTTTAGAGGGCGCCCACTCTTCTAGTCAACCTGGCATGGAGCTCACCCTGGGCGCGACAGATTTAAGCCGCAAATATTACTAAGGTCAAGTGTATTAAACAAAGTCTTTAACATAGTCACGGTGTGGGGGGGTTCATCTTCATTGTCAGCCTGACTGTGTTTACAGTCGCCTAGGAGACAAACCCTGGTGCACCTGTGGGAGCTTCCAGAGAAAAGAACGCCCCGTGGGTTTGCGGAATGTGATGGTGCAATCCATGGGTGAGGGTGGAGGGTCCTGGGATTGAATCAAAAGGGGACAAGGACGGCTGGAGTGATGCATCAGTGGACGAAGTGCTTGGGTTCCCAGCACCCACACAGCAGCTGGGTGTGCCTGTGGTCCCAGCACTTGGGGGGCAGAGACAGCCAACCCCAGCACCAGATGAGGAGCTATCCTGGCTGAAATGGTGAGCTCTGGGTTCAGTGAGACGCCCTGCGACACTACATTAGGTCCAGTGATTGCGGATGACGTCCAACAGTGACCTCCGGCCTCCACACACTCACACACGTGGCACCCACACACGTGTGACCACACATGCACGCCACACACACATGCATGCAAAAAAAAGGGGGGGGGGAGGAGGAGAGTGCCAGCATTCCTTTCTCTCGGATATCTAACACCAGGCACAAGGAGACCACCTCTCACTCCTGGCACCATGACTTCCCTGGCACCGACGGGCTGCATCTCCTCACACACGGGGCAGAACAAGCCTCCCTTCCTCAACGGGCTCCTGTCAGATATGTGGTCACATGGAGGAGTCGCCAAACACGCGCCCGACATTTCCATGCCTACCCCACATGCCCTGTCAAGTCTTCAAAGTCACCAAAGCCTTATAAGTCTTCAATTTCGGAGCCTATCTTCCACGCCACAATTCCCAAACAACGTCATTGCCAAGTTCACGTTTCTTAGCAAGTGGGAAGAAACACCGACAGACCCCCGTACCGTGTAGATTTTCGTTATCTGCACAAACTTGGTGGTTTAGAATAAATAAGTTATTGAAATTTATTTTTACTTATTTTTTCTGATTTTTATTTATTTATTTATTAGAGACAGAGAGAGAGAAAGAGAGAATGGGCGTGCCAGGGCCTCTAGCCACTGCAAATGAATTCCAGATGATGCGCCAGCTTGTGCATCGGACTTATGTGGGACCTGGAGAAACGAACCTGGGTGGTTAAGACTTTGCAGGCAAGCCCCTTAACCACTAAGACACCTTTCCAGCCCAAGTTGTTGAATATTTCTATTTAAAGTTCAGTGCACATGAATCTGCCCGAATCTGAACAGTTGTGTACTTTGGTCCTCCATTTTTTTTTTCCTTTTCTCTTTTGCCGTCACCAGTTTATTTCCCCACTTGTATGCATGGATTATTTTCATTCAGTTAGAGCCCATCGGTTCGTTTATACTTAGGAGGTAATATTCCTATATTTAACAAAGGCTTGCTAAGCCTCTGATACCAGCCGGGAAGTCAGCAGACACTGGGCTATGGAAATGTACAGTAACTCCGCCAAGCAGACACCCAGCTAAGCGGGGAGAAGCGCTGGCCCAGGGCTCGGAGTATAAACGGAAAACACCCTCACGTACGCGGCGTTCTGGGAGCGCCCTTCGCACGTATCTCCCTGCTGGGAACCAAAGCCATCCTTTGTCTCCGTGTTACCTGGTGTGCGTCTGCTCTGACTAGCACTCAAGCTCGTTCGAGATAGGGACTGTTTTGTCCACTGCCCTGTCTCCAGAGCCTGTAGGGCACACAGTGGGGACTTTGGAGCCTGCAGCGCACAGTGGGGACTTTGGAGCCTGCAGCACACAGTAGGGACTTTGGAGCCTGCAGCGCACAATGGGGACTTCGAAGCCTGCAGCACACAGTGGGGACTTTGGAGCCTGCAGCGCACACTAGGGACTTTGGAGCCTGCAGTGCACAGTGGGGACTTTGGAGCCTGCAGCACACACTGGGCCCATTATACCCAACTTTATATTCTAGCCTTTGCACAATAGAATTGGACAGACATGAACATGCACGCACATGTACGTGCACACACATGCACACACACACACAAACACAGCAAACACAAAACACCAAAGAATTCTAATTATGAGCACATGTATTTTTAAGTACCTTTTTGTCATCTAAGTGAAAACATCCAAGGGATAATCTGATAAATAAATATGAAGAAAGCCGGGCGTGGTGGAGCACGCCTTTAATCCCAGCACTTGGGAGGCAGAGGTAGGAGGATCATCTCATGAGTTTGAGGCCACCCTGAGACTCCATAGTGAATTCCAGGTCAGCCTGAGCTAGAGTGAGACCCTACCTTGGAAAAAAAAAAAATAGGGCTGGAGAGATGGCTTAGTGGTTAAGCGCTTGCCTGTGAAGCCTAAGGACCACGGTTCGAGGCTCCATTCCCCAGGACCCACTTTGGCCAGATGCACAAGGGGGCGCAAGCGTCTGGAGTTCATTTGCGGTGGTGGCTGGAGGCCCTGGCGCGTCCATTCTCTCTCTATCTGCTTCTTTCTCTCTGTATCTGTTGCTCTCAAATAAATAAATAAATAAATAAAACTAAAACTAAAATATTTTTATTGTTTAAAAAATAAAATAAATAAATAAGTCTGAAGCTAAGAAGCTAATTTGGACTTGAAAAAAAAAAAATAAGCCAAACTAGCTTAGCACAGAAACCCAGTGGCAACCCAAGCTTGTTAACAAGCTACCATCGGAATAGAACTGCCCCCCCCTTTCCATTTTTAGGACTCTTTCTGTGCCACACTCACTAAGCATTAGCTGCTAATAGTGATGGCTTCCGGGTGTCAGACCTCTTCAAGATGCCCTGCTGAACCACAGTGACAAGGGCTCAGCCTAGTGCAGTTTCCAAACCGCTTGGCAGCCAAAAGTAGAGAGAAACTCATTACCAAGCCATCTGTCCTGAGATCCTGTCCTGATTTCTGAGCCAGAGAAATCTGAATCGTTTTGAGATCACCAAAACAGCACATGCAGTTTGGGGAAGTTCTGTTGATGTCTGCCCTATAGGCTAGCTTCTTTGGCAGGTACAAAACCCTCTGAGCCTTGGGCAAGGTGGCAGCTACTAAGTAGGTGCCCGGACCATTGCCTTCATTTCCACAGAAAACACATTTGAGCAGGGGATCAGAGCTTTGTGCTCTGAATAGACTTTGGGGGAGACACAAGTCATGTTTTAATCATGCTTTTTTTTTTTTCTCTCTCTCTCTCTGTTCTGGTTATAGTCGTAAATTAAGGTCTTTGTAGGTAACAACATTAAAGGGTAACCAAATCTAACTGTTAATTGGAATCTGTTTGCTACAGAGAACATTCCCACAAGTCAAATCTTTCCTGTCCTAAGTCTCCCAAGTACTGATCATTTCTCTCCCTCTCCTTTCTTCCCTCTTTTTCTCTTCCTCCTTTTCTCCTTCCCTTATTTAATTTCTTTCTCCTTGTCTTATGTTTTGGTGGTGGTGGTGGCTTTTTTTTTATAAAGTTTTTTTAAAAATTTTGTTCATTTTTATTTATTATTTGAGAGTGACAGACACAGAGAGAAAGACAGATGGAGAGAGAGAGAGAATGGGAGTGCCAGGGCCTCCCGCCATTGCTAAGGAACTCCAGACGCGTGCGCCCCCTTGTGCATCTGGCTAACGTGGGTCCTGGGGAATCGAGCCTCGAACCCGGGTCCTTAGGCTTCACAGGCAAGTGCTTAACCGCTAAGCCATCTCTCCAGCCCGTGGTGGTGGTTTTTTAAAATATTTTATTTATTTCCAAACACACAGAGAGAGAATGAGAAAAGTGCCAGGGTCTCCTGCCACTGCAAACAAACTTCAGATGCACACGCCACTTTGTACATCTGGCTTTATGTGGGTACTGGGGAATCAAACCCAGGCCATCAGGCTTTGCAAGCAAGTGCCTTTAACCACCGAGCCATCTCTCCGGGGTCTGTTTATTTGTTTTTTGTGAGACAGGATCTTGTCGCCCAGGCCAGCCTGGAACTATGTAGCCAAGAATGCCGAGGTGACCTTGAACCTTCTACGCTTCTCTGCTTGTACCTTCTACCCCATGTGCGTATCTTTTTTAAAAATATTTTTTATTTTTACTTATTTGAGAGCAACAGACAGACAAAGAGAGAGAAAGAAACAGAGAAAAAGAGAATGGGCAAGCCACTGCAAACCAACTCCAGACACGTGCGCCCCTTTGTGCATCTGTCTAACGTGGGTCCTGGGGAATCGAGCCTTGAACCGGGGTCCTTAGGCTTCACAGGCAAGCGCTTAACCGCTAAGCCATCTCTCCAGCCCCCGTGTGCACATCTTTCTCTCTGCTATATGCGTGTCTTCCTCTCTGCTCTCCAAATGCACTTTTCCTCTATGCCACACATCCTCCTCCCTCCAAGTCTACCTTCCTCTCTGCTCTGTAGCCACTAGACCGCCAGCAAGCTTGGCCACTATTCATTCCCTCGTATCGCAGAAACCCCTAATGTGAGCTAGCCAGCGAGCTAGACACAGGGTCGCAGATGTCCCTGCCATCCGGATATACGTGTTCTGGTGCTCAAAGCGCAGCTCACATTCTCAAACTCCACTTGTAAGCAAACAGGCTCAACCTCCATGGAAGGCAACCTTTCACTACGCCCAGAGCCATGGGTCCTGCACTCATCGGTCCAGTTGATTCTGGTTGACCAATGCCTTCGGGCAACAGATAGACTGATTCCGCTCTTCGGAAATAACCAGAGATGCACAGAAAGGTTGGTGCCCACTGGACGAAGATGCGGCTCAGTTGGTAACGTGCCTGCTGCCTAGCATGCACTGTGGTAACCCCAACACGACACATGCTGGGGTGCGCATCTGTATCTTGGCTTTCAGGAGGTAGAGGAAGGAGGACAAAAAGCTCAAGGCCGGGCTGGAGAGATGGCTTAGTGGTTAAGGCACTTGCCTGCGAAGCCCTAGGACCCAGGTTCGACTCTCCAGGTCGCACGTAAACCAGATGCACATGGCGCCACATGCATCTGGAGTTCGTTTGCGGTGGCTGGAGGCCCTGGCATGCCCATTCTTACTCTCTCGCTAATAAACAAATAAAATATTTTAAAATAGCTCAAGGCCATAGCGAGTTCGGGAACAACTTGGGGATATATGAGATGCTGTCAGAAAGACAGTGAGGAGGGAAGAGAGGAGAAGAGATTGATGCTACTGAGCTGGTGGCACACACCCATGATTCCAGCTCTCAGGAGGCTGAGGCCGGGGTGTGGTGAGCTGGAGATGGCCCTGGAGCAGGAGTGAGAGCCTGTCTCAGGCAGACAAGTGCTGATCCTGAAGACGCTTACTGCACTTCTGTTCACAACAACGAACACGGGAAGCAAGCTTAACGCCTGATAAGTAAGACCTGGTGCTCTACCAGTAACAAAAGCCACATGTTCCAAGAGCCCCACCAATGTTTGTGAGACTCACGTGAGTAATGCTGGCCAAGGATACCAGGATCAAACATCACGTGGTCTGTCTGGTAGCTTCTCAAAGGTTAAGCATGGAATTACCACGTGTATTGCTCAGGGTTCTTGCTGTAATTTTTTTTATTTTTGGTTTTTTTCAAGGTAGGGTCTCACTCTAGTCCAGGCTGACCTGGGATTCACTATGTAATCTCAGGGTGACCTCAAACTCACGGCGACCCTCCTACCTCTGCCTCCCGAGTGCTGAGATTAAAGGCGTGTGCCACCATGCCTGGCTTGTGATTTGGTTTTTTTTTCGAGGTAGGATTTCACTGTAGCTCAGGCTGACCTGGAATTCACTATGGAGTCTCAGGCTGGCCTTGAACTCATGGTGGCCCTCCTACCTCTGCCTGCCAAGTGCTGAGATTAAAGGCGTGCGCCACCATGCCTGGTTTATGATATTTTTTTTTTCGAGGAAGGATTTCACTGTAGCTCAGGCTGACCTGGAATTCACTATGGAGTCTCAGGCTGGCCTTGAACTCATGGTGACCCTCCTACCTCTGCCTCCTGATTGATGTGTGTGCCACCTTGTGTGCCTGTGTGACCCTGCGTCACCTTGTGCTCACGTGGGATCTAGCT
Organism: Jaculus jaculus; assembly: GCF_020740685.1. Taxonomy (NCBI): domain Eukaryota; kingdom Metazoa; phylum Chordata; class Mammalia; order Rodentia; family Dipodidae; genus Jaculus; species Jaculus jaculus. The sequence continues at coordinate 7,823,065 of NC_059123.1, forward strand.
GGTCGAACATGGGTCCTTGGGCTTCACAGGCAGACGCCTTAACCGTTAAGCCATGTCTCCAGCCCTAGCCAGGGCTCTTTATAGGAGCCGAACGGATGGAGTAAAGAAATACTGTAACAGGGATTTATGGGATTAGCTTACAGGATATGGGCTGGCCAGTCTAGCTGTCTGCGGGCTAAAGAGTTGTAGAGCTCAGAAGTTGCTTCCGTCCATGTGGCTGGATTCCTGAGCGGTCCCGATCAGCACTGAGGCCCCGGAGGGCTCATGGAGAGCCACTGGACTGCACTCTCTGCTGGAAGCCTTAGGAACTGGGCTCTGATTTCCATGAACACTAGCAATAACCAGGTCACGTAGGCACATGCACCAGCAAGTAGCAGGAGCCATGAAGGCACTGCGTTCCCATGGAGTTTCTTCCTATATAACCCTCCACTTGAGGGGCAAAAGGTCTTCCTCCATGGAAATTTCCTCAGAGACCTGCCCTGATTCCTAATTCAATCAACTTGACAACAGGATCTAGCCGTCACTCCACAGAACCTAGTAATTCCATCCCTAGGAATATTCTCAAGAGAAATGAGTATGCCCGCCTAAACACTTGAAGGTCAATGTGCACAGCAGCAATATTCATTACGACCAACATGTTCAGAGCTCACCCGTGGAATGTCCATATAATGGAATGCTATTTAGCAATGAAAGGGAATAAATTCTGGGGTGATAAATGCTGTAAAATCGATTTGGGTGATGGCTGCACAACTCCATGAATATACTGAAAATACATGAATATATACAGCACCTTGAGAAAATGAGTAAATTTTATATAGTAAAGTTGTTTTGGTTTGTTTTTTAACTTTTTTTTGTGGCAATCCCAACAGACTGAACTTTTTTTTTTTCTTCAAAAATTTTGCCAGTAAGTTAAAAAGGAGACATAAAGGGAAGAGAAAGGAAGGGAGGAGGGTACTTAATAGGTTGATATTGTATATATGTAAGTACAATGATTGTGATGGGGAGGTAATATGATGAAGAATGGAATTTCAAAGGGGAACGTGCGGGGGGGTGGGGAGGGAGGGAATTACCATGGGATATTTTTTTATAATCATGGAAAATGCTAATAAAAATTAAAAAAAAAATTTTAATTAACATCTTCCATGATTATTAAAAATTATTAAATATCCCATTGGTAATGCCCTCCCCCCACCCCAGACTGAACTTTTTTATATGTTTGTGTTTGTGTGTGTGTGAGAGAGAGAGAGACAGAGACAGAGCGAGTGAGAATGGTCGCTCCAGGGCCTCCGGCCACTGTAATCAAGCTCCAGATGTGTGTGCCACTTTGCGTGCATGTGCGACCTTGTGGGTGCGTCACCTTGTGCGTCTGGCTTATGTGGGATCCGGGGAGTTGAACGTGGGTCCTTACGTTTCTCAGGCAAGCGCCTTAACTGCTAAGCCATCTCTCCAGCCCAGTATACTTTTTTTTTTTTAAAGGAAAAGCCTCGACACACAGGGCATGTCTACAGAGACAGAATTCAGCGCTGACAGCTACAGGTTACGTGTTTCGGTGGAGATGACAGAACGTTCTAATATTGGCTGTGGTGACACTGTAGAGCTCAAGCTATTTCAATGAAAGCCACGCCTGGGAGCCAGGCTGTAGACTGGTCATGCAAATCTGCAGTCCTCCCACGCAAGAGGGTGAGACAGAAGCATCGCAAGTTCCAGGTCAGCCTGAGCTATGGGGGGAGGGGGGTTCTGTCAAAGTGAAACATGTGGAGCCCGGCGTGGTGGCGCACGCCTGTAATCCCAGCACACAGGAGGCAGAAGTGTGAGGATCGCCGTGAGTTTGAGGCCACCCTGCCTATGACTACATAGTGAATTCCAGGTCAGCCTGGGCTAGAGCGAAACCCTATCTCAAACCTCCCCCCCCCCAAAAAAAAAAATTAAATAAGTGGGCCACTGGTGAGCTTGAGATTGACTCCCTGCTACCCTCCCAACCCTGTAGGAAGGATCAGGCCTGCCTGGCACCGGCCCCAGTGAGCACACGCTGGCCTTCCTGCCTCCAACCCAGCCCTGGGTAGCCCCCCCTGCCAGCAGTGCCCTCCCAGGGAGTTGGTGGTGGCCTCCTCCCTTTCCTGATCCCAGATGCATCTCTCCCAGAGCTGTCTCCACCCCAGCCACCTGCGGCCCCAGTGCTGTGGCTACATTCTTGGCAAAAGGAAAGGATTATCTCCAGATGGGCAAACCCCGATGCAAAAATAAGTGATACACAAACACACACAAGACAAATCCCCATCAAGGATGCCTAACCCCACAGTGGAAGCCTCCAATGATAACCACTTAGAAGAAACATCAGACAAAGAATTCCAAAACTCGATTACGATTAAATACGTGCAACGTACTTGAAGAAGCCAATAACCCACCCTGAGATTGCAGAGTGAATTCCAGGTCAGCCTCAGCTAGAGCGTGACCCTACCATACCATGGGTGAGCTCTGAACATGTTGGTTTCCTAGTAAGTTCTAGGCCAGCCTGCGAGACAGAAGATCTTGTCTCACAAACATAAAACCAATTTTAGCGAGAGGGCTCAGTGGTTAAGGGGCTTGTTCCTGAAAAGCATAACGACCCAGGTTCAATTTCCCAGTACCCATGTAAAGCCAGATGCAGAGTGCTGCATGCATCTAAGAGTTCATGTGCAGCAGCCGGAGGCCCTGACAGGCCCATTCTCTCTTGTGTCTCTTCTCTCTGCTTGCAAATAAATACATATTTTTTTAAATTCCATTTTTATTTTTGTTTATTTATTTGAGAGAGAATGAGACACACAGAGAGAGAATCCACACTCCAGGGTCTCTAGCCACTGTAAACAAACTCCAGACACATGTGCCACCTTGTGCGGCTGGCTTATGTGGGTCCTGGGGAATCAAACTGGAGTCCTTTGACTTTGCAGGCCGCTGAGCCATCTCTCCAGCCCTTATTTGTTTTTTTTGTGGTTTTCTTTTCTTTTTTTCTTTTTTGGTTTTTCCAGGTAGGGTCTCAGTCTAGCCCAGGCTGACCTGGAAATCACTCTGTATCCTCAGGGTGGTCTCGAACTCATGGCGATCCTCCTACCTCTGCCTCCCAAGTGCTGGGATTAAAGGCGTGCGTCACCACGCCCAGCCCCTTGTCTGTCTGTCTGTCTGTTCGTTTGTTTGTGGTAGGGTCTTGCTATAGTCCAGACTGACCTGGAATTCACTATGTAGTCTCAGGGTGGCCTCGAACTCACAGTGATGCTCCTACCTCTGCCTCCTGAGCGCAGGGATTAAAGGTGTGCGCCACCACACCCAGTTCAATAATAAATTTTTAAAAACACAAAACCATGCCAAAACAATAACAAAAGCACCCAGTTATGTGCATGGCTCACTAAGGACCCCGAAGAAGGAAGATGCTCCGGACTGAGCGGTGTTCCTCTCACGGTGTGTTCACATACCTGTGCTAATGGATGGTGGCACACACCCCTGGCATCCCGAGAGGTGGTTGATCACAGGCTCGCGCTGTGGTCCACTCCAGCTCACGGCGCTCAGCGCATAGCGGGTGGCACTCGGAATGACGTGAGCCTGCACCCTGAGCTCAGCGTCCTGCTCAGAGGCGCTGCGGATGTCGCAGCCTTGCAAGGATGGCCGGCCGGTGGGCTCCAAGATGCAGCCGCAGGGGCAGGAGCCTGGCCCGTGGCCTGGGTGGCTACCGCACAGTACTTGGCACTGCAGGCTCAACCTGGTGCCCCGTCCGCTTTGAGTGGACTGCAGGGGGAGGCGTGTTGGCAGGGCCTGCAGAAGGAGCCCGGAAACACGTGCACCCCGGCGGGCGGGCTCAGGCGTGGCCTCACCCGTGGCCATGCGCGCAGGGCCAGAGGCGCACGAGCCAGCCCGCCCTCCGCTCCACGTGAGGATGCTCGGTCCTCATAGGCTGCCGCGCTCGGGGCTCGGGCGTCCTGCAGCCTTCCCGCCAAATCTGCGTCCAATCACAAAGTGCCGGCGAGTGAAAAGCCAATCACAGGAGCTGTCCAGGGCCGTCGTCCCGCCTCCCGGAGGGCTGGGCCAATGAACGCCCCGGGAGTGCAGGATAAAACCCCGCCCGCGTGCTGCGCCCCCGGCAGTTGGGTGCTTGGCAGCGGTTGGGGAAGCAGTGAAGGCGCTTTAGTGGACTTCAACCCCGCGGGAGCTCAGCATGGTGAGTCCGACCCGCTGGCTTTGCCAGGGGATGTGGGGTGCTGTGCGGGACGTGCCTGGTGCTGACGTGTCACGGGCTAGTGTGGGTTGAGCCGGTCTTTGGTCGGGGTGAGTGTGTGGTGTGGGTGTTTGGGTAGGCGCTGGGTGCCTGGTGCAGCTCTGCTGTGCCATGGGTGGCTCATGCATGGGTGACCGGTGCGGGTGGGGAGGGCTAGTGCGCATGGAGGTGTGAATGGGGTTGGTGCACGGGTAACTGGTGCAGGTGGAGGCTGGTGCAGGTGGGGGATGGTGCACGGGGGGGGGGTACGGATGCGGAGAGGGGGACCTCGTGTGTGGGGTGACCGGTGCGAGTGGGGCTCGTGCGCGGGGTGACTGGTTCGGCTGGGGGCTCGTGCGCGGGGTGACTGGCTCGGGTGGGGGCTCGTGCGCGGGGTGACTGGTTCGGGTGGGGGCTCGTGCGCGGGGTGACTGGTTCGGCTGGGGGCTCGTGCGCGGGGTGACTGGCTCGGGTGGGGGCTCGTGCGCGGGGTGACTGGCTCGGGTGGGGGCTCGTGCGCGGGGTGACTGGCTCGGGTGGGAGCTCGTGCGCGGGGTGACTGGCTCGGGTGGGGGCTCGTGCGCGGGGTGACTGGCTCCGGTGGGGGCTCGTGCGCGGGTGACTGGTTCGGGTGGGGGCTCGTGCGCGGGGTGACTGGCTCCGGTGGGGGCTCGTGCGCGGGTGACTGGTTCGGGTGGGGGCTCGTGCGCGGGGTGACTGGCTCCGGTGGGGGCTCGTGCGCGGGGTGACTGGCTCGGGTGGGGGCTCGTGCGCGGGGTGACTGGTTCGGCTGGGGGTTCGTGCGCGGGTGACTGGTTCGGGTGGGGGTTCGTGCGCGGGGTGACTGGTTCGGCTCGGGGTTCGTGCGCGGGTGACTGGCTCGGTGGGGGTTCGTGCGCGGGGTGACTGGCTCGGGTGAGGGCTCGTGCGCAGGGGTGACTGGCTCGGGTGGGAGCTCGTGCGCGGGGTGGTCTTGTGGGTGGGGTGACTGGCGCAGGTGTGCGGGAGAGGTCTTGTGCACGGGCTGACCGGTGGAGGGGGCGCTCCTGGCACGAGTGACTGGCACTCGGGTTGACCGGGGTGCTTGGGCACTGCACCAGTGCAAGTGGCCTTTTGCTTGCTGCGTGGCGGGCGAGGGTCTTCAGCTCCGTGTTCTGGCTTCCAGCGCGAGTGCATCTCAATCCACGTGGGCCAGGCCGGCGTCCAGATCGGCAACGCCTGCTGGGAACTGTACTGCCTGGAGCATGGAATCCAGCCTGATGGTCAGATGCCCAGCGACAAGACCATCGGTGGCGGGGACGACTCGTTCAACACGTTCTTCAGCGAAACCGGGGCTGGCAAGCACGTGCCCAGAGCAGTGTTCGTGGACCTGGAGCCCACGGTGGTCGGTAGGTCCTGCCCCCTCCCCCCGTTCCAGGCTTTTCTGGGAAGGCTGGGGATGCCCACGTGGGAACGTGGAGTCCCGGACATTGCGGAGTAACAAACTGGGAATCCTTGTGGCGGAGGACGCGCCCTAGCCATCTGGTTTTATAGGTCCCAGGGCCATTTTTCCAGGAGACACTTGAGCTATCGGGGGACGGTATGTGCTGGGTAGAATTGACCCACCCGTTGGCCTGAAAAGACTCTGTTGGTGTCTCTGCAGATGAAGTTCGCACTGGGACCTACAGGCAGCTCTTCCACCCAGAACAGCTGATAACAGGGAAGGAAGATGCTGCCAACAATTATGCCAGAGGACATTACACCATTGGCAAGGAGATTGTAGACCTGGTCCTGGACCGGATCCGCAAACTGGTAAGAGGGAATTTGGCGCGGCTTGTTGTCTTGGTGGACGTGGGGAGGGGAGGGCAGCCTCGGGTTGTGAAGGGTGGGAGGTCTGTCAGGCAAATAAATCTCAGAATCAAGAGTTTGTGTGTGTTCAGGGCTGGAGAGATGGATCAGGGGTTAAGCGTTAAGCCCTTGTCTGCAAAGCCTAAGGACCAAGGTTTGACTCCCTAGAACCCACGTAATCCAAAAGCACACGGTGGTGCATGCTTGTGGAGTTGGTTTGGAGTGGCAGGAGACCCTGGTGGGCGATTGTCTCCTTCCCTCCCTCCCTCTCAGAAATGAATAAATAAGTAAATAAAAGTGAGTTTATCAAAGTTCATTGTAACGTGTCAGGCGCTGGGTGTGTGTTACAAACACCTCAGCGTGTCAAGTCTGGGGCTCAGGTCGGGGTCCGGGATGCGGTATTCCGGGCGTGCGCCCAGGTCGGGGTGCCGTCTTGCGGGCATGGGCCCGGGTCGGGGTGCGGTCTTGTGGGCATGGGCCCGGGTCGGGGTGTGGTCTTGCGGACATGGGCCCGGGTCGGGGTGCGGTCTTGTGGGCATGGGCCCGGGTCGAGGTGCGGTCTTGCGGGCATGGGCCCGGGTCGAGGTGCGGTCTTGCGGGCATGGGCCCGGGTCGGGGTGCGGTCTTGCGGGCATGGGCCGAGGTCCGGGATGCGGTCTTGCGGGCATGGGCCTGGGTCAGGGTGTGGTCTTGCGGGCCTGGGTCGGGGTGCGGTCTTGCGGGCATGGGCCGAAGTCCGGAGTGCGGTCTTGCATGCATGGACCCGGGTCGGGGTGCGGTCTTGCATGCATGGGCCTGGGTCGGGGTGCGGTCTTGCGGGCCCGGGCTCACGCGCTCTCCTCTTTCGCAGGCGGACCTGTGCACGGGACTGCAAGGTTTCCTCATCTTCCACAGCTTCGGGGGCGGCACGGGCTCCGGCTTCGCGTCTCTGCTCATGGAGCGCCTCTCGGTCGACTACGGCAAGAAGTCCAAGCTGGAGTTCGCCATCTACCCTGCCCCGCAGGTGTCCACGGCCGTGGTGGAGCCCTACAACTCCATCCTGACCACGCACACCACCCTGGAGCACTCGGACTGTGCGTTCATGGTGGACAACGAGGCCATCTACGACATCTGCCGCCGCAACCTGGACATCGAGCGCCCCACCTACACCAACCTCAACCGCCTGATCGGGCAGATCGTGTCCTCCATCACGGCCTCCCTGAGGTTCGACGGGGCCCTGAACGTGGACCTGACCGAGTTCCAGACCAACCTGGTGCCCTACCCGCGCATCCACTTCCCGCTGGCCACCTACGCGCCGGTCATCTCGGCCGAGAAGGCCTACCACGAGCAGCTCTCGGTGGCGGAGATCACCAACGCCTGCTTCGAGCCCGCCAACCAGATGGTCAAGTGCGACCCTCGCCACGGCAAGTACATGGCCTGCTGCATGCTGTACCGGGGCGACGTGGTCCCCAAAGACGTCAACGCGGCCATCGCCACCATCAAGACCAAGCGCACCATCCAGTTTGTGGACTGGTGCCCGACTGGCTTTAAGGTAAGACTGGGCGCCCGGACACCCAAAAGAACCAGTCAGCCCCGCCCTGTAATGCAGCATCCTGCAGCCTCTTTTTCATTGTAGGCTGCAGAGCAAGAGGCGTAAAGAGGAGTCGTGGTAAAATGTCTTAGCACTTATCCCCACTTTAAATTATTAGGGTCGTATTAGCAGTGCCTGCTTTAGAAAACCGAACCCGAGACACCCAAGTTGCCCCCAGGCCTTGTAGAGCAGCTCCATGGTGAGCGAGGGTTCACAGGTCGCCCCACTTACTGGCCTGCTCTGGGAAAGGCACCGTGTTGTTTAGGAGTTAAATCCAAGAACCCCAGACTCCTAAGACCCTTTGTGATTTTTCAAGCTGGATGTGTTGCCATAACCGTTTTCCTCAACTTTGTGGCATCTGGTTTATTATTTATTATTATTATTTTATTATTAACCTTTACCCACAACAGTTTCCCATCTTAGACCAAACTGTGTGACCTCGCCTTAGTAAAGCTGTGAGGCGGTCCTAGAGTGCTTAGGGGAGCTTTAAGTTTCGGGGTCAGTCCAGGTTGAAAGTGATGTAAGAAAGTCACAGAGAGGTAGGTGTGAGCATCCCCTGACCATGTGGAATGGCCGGTTTGCCTCTCAGCTCACACACCTTGAACTCTCATCCACGCTTCACAAAGACAACCTCAACACCCCAACTTTTCCCCGGGGGCCGCACTATGTGGGTGGAAGACGGTTGAATTCCAGTTTTGCCATTAGTGACCCAAGTAAATACATAGAGACTTAATATGCATGCTGCACTATGCTCCTGAGTGGGTGAGTCCAAAAAAGTGAAATCCGAGGGCCAAAAAGTATTAAATGTTCACAATTCCCAAAAGGATAGATGTGGTTTTTACAATTTAAACGAGGTTGGCTGCTCCCAGCTTACTTTATTTTATTTTTTCTTTTTTTGGTTTTTCAAGATAGGGGCTCTTGTTCTAGCTCAGGCTGACCTGGAATTCTCTTTATGTAGTCTTGGGCTGGCCTCCAGCTCAGGGAGATCCCTCCTACCTCTGGGATTAAAGGCGTGCTCCCAACTTTTCATCACTCACTTCTGAGGACAGTATAAGGTCTGACTGTTCTGTGTTGCCCCTCCCTGGCAGGTGGGCATTAACTACCAGCCCCCCACCGTGGTCCCCGGGGGAGACCTGGCCAAAGTGCAGAGGGCCGTGTGCATGCTGAGCAATACCACCGCCATCGCCGAGGCCTGGGCCCGCCTGGACCACAAGTTCGACCTCATGTATGCCAAGCGGGCCTTTGTCCACTGGTACGTGGGAGAGGGCATGGAGGAGGGAGAGTTCTCCGAAGCCCGCGAGGACCTGGCAGCGCTGGAGAAGGACTACGAAGAGGTGGGCGTGGATTCTGTGGAAGCGGAGGCCGAGGAAGGGGAAGAGTACTAAGAAGCCAGGCGTGGCCGGCGGCGGCCATCCCCGTGTCCTCCTCCTCCTCCTCCTCCTCCTCCCTCCCCTCGCTGGCTCATGTTGCAGTGTATATTTCCCTAATAAAATGTCTGCGGTGAAGCGTCACGCAACCCATGTGTGTGTACTTTAACAAAACTCCCGTCCGGGTATCGTGCCCTATTTGCCCTGAAGTTAGTGAAGACTAACCTCCAGGGCTTTTCCTATCCAGAGGTGGACAGACTGCTTCTAAGAGCAGAGAGGTGAGAGAGCTAAAACTCCTGGCCTGTCCAGTCCAGGAGTGGGCTGGCTGCCTCTGATGTCACTGGGGCTGTGCAGGGTGGGGGGTGCCTCTGCATGCAGGTACCCACTGGCACTTTGTTGGCAGAGAGCCTCGCTCACTGCAATTGCACGCCAGACGCTTGCGCCACTTAGTGGGCATGCGCGGCCTTGCGCTTGCCTCACCTTCAGCGCCTGGCTTACGTGGGATCTGGCGAGTCAAACACCAGTCCTTAGGGCTCCACTGAGCCATCTCTCCAGCCCTCATTGTCGCTTTTGTTGAACAGGGGAGGGCCAGTAGAACATGTACAAGTAGTAGTACATCGAATGAGCAAAGGATAAAGAGCTTTCTACCTTGGGTAATCCTTAAACGTTTTAAATGACAAAAGCATGGGACTCGGGTGTGACCTGCTGGTCCAGAACACACATTCCCTCTGATTGCAGCAGCCACCACATCAAGCCCACCCATTGCCTTCAACAGATCCGTGGGCCCGTAGTTAACATCGTCTCAACCAGGCCAATGGTCACAGCTTAAGATCAGCCAGCACCGCTCAAAGCTGCTTGTCCATACTGGTCATCTGCTGGTCAGGTCAGAGGGAACCTAGTCACGTGGCTTGAAGCCGGTGGCTGGATTACGCCATGGTAAAAACTAACTGTTAGGGCAAACTGCATTATGGAATTTAGCATCTCACAGCAACAATCTCAGGAAAGTTATTTGTAAGGTCTAGAAATACTCCTGCACCTATTTCCTATAGTTCATTCCCATAATACTTGTTTGTACCAAGTGAGTTTCTCCAGGGGAATTTGTTTTTTTTTTCTAAGAAATAGGCACATCTATGTTTAGTTAAAAGCTAACCGGATAGGGACATTAGAAAGTGACCCTTAAGGGCTGGAGGGGTGGCTCAGCAGTTAAGGCACTTGCCTGCAAAGAAAGTGAAGGACTCAGGAACCAGATGGACGCGATGACAAGCTTCAGAGTCCTCAGTAGGCCTAAGTTTCTGTTTACTGGCAAGATCTAAGTTTTTTTTTGTTGTTTTGTTTTGTTTTGTTTTGTTTTTATCTTCTGGTAAGGGTGGGTTTAACAGTTACTGGAAACTGACGACGTTATACATTCCTGTAGTAATAGATAAGTTCAATTCCCCTAGACCCGGCCCACCAAAATCCTAAGCCAACCAGAAGAGTACAAGTGCAGTTACTGTTCAAAGCAACCAATCATGTGCCCATCCCCTTCTATGTTCAAATCCCTATAAAAACTCTGCCCTCCCGCGACTCGGGGCTCTTGCACGGATCCACGGAGTTGAAGTTAAGAAACCGAAGTTAAGCCCAAATTAAAGCTCCTTTCCCTTGCATACGTGTTTGGTTCTCCTTGGTGGTCACTGGGGGTGCCGAGAACTGGGCATAACACAAGCATCTGGAGTTCGATTTCAGTGGCTGAGGCCCTGGCACGCCAATTCTCCTCTCTCTAAAATTAAAAAAAATTTTTTTAAATGGTTAAGTTTAAGAATGAAGTCCCTTGAGCTACGCGTGACCGGCTCAGAAGTGGCTTCTCCGCTTAGTCTTGTTCCTGCAGGTCACAGGTAGGGAAGGGCCGCTGAGCAGAGCTTACAGCAGAGGTAAGGCAGGAGCCAGGTGAGGGCAGAGCAGACCCCCCCAGAGCTTGGGTGTTGGGGTGTGCCTGGCCCTGCCTGACATTCCACTTCAAATCCCAACTTCTCTCACTAGTTCTCCCAGGAACCAAGACCCATCTCAAGCTTGGATCTACATTGCGAACCACCTGTTCAAAAATCAGAGAATTCCAGATAGGGTAGCCTCAGGGTTGGGAGGAATGACCACATAGAATCTGGGACCACAGTCTGCCCCCAGCCTCCTACAGAGAATTGGCTCCTCCCTTCTGCCCCCTCTCTTTGGGGTCTGCTGACCTAGTTTCCCAGCTCTGTCTCTTCTATTGATGACGTCAAATTTTTCTGAACTAGAAATGAGCCCCTGTTGCTTTTTCTTTCCTTTTTTTTCTTTTAATTTTTTAATATTTTTTATTTATTTGAGAGCGACAGACACAGAGAGAAAGACAGAGGGAGAGAGAGAGAGAAGGGGCGCGCCAGGGCTTCCAGCCTCTGCAAACGAACTCCAGACGTGTGCGCCCCCTTGTGCATCTGGCTAACGTGAGTCCTGGGGAACCGAGCCTCGAACCGGGGTCCTTAGGCTTCACAGGCAAGCGCTTAGCCGCTAAGCCATCTCTCCAGCCCCTTTTTTTTATTTTTTATTTTTTTATTTTTGTTTTGCTTTTTGAGACAGTCTCATGTAAGCCAGGCTGGCCTTGGACTTGGAGGTCCTGCCTCCACCTCCGAAGTGCTGGGATTACAGACGTGCACGGGTCTACACCAGGGGAAAGTGCCACCTGGGGGTAAACCCAAGTCTGTGTTCCCTCTTCGTAGCACCTCATGGGATCTGGACTTTGCCAGCTGTCCCCTGGGGGTACTCCAGGCTGTCACACGCACACACCTTACTGTTTCCACCTCTGCCGTTGGTTCTGATCCTGCTAGAGGTCCGGCTCTGCTCACCCCCGCCTGCGCCGCCCAGCTCAGGGTTAGGACTCCTGGCCGGGAGGAAAGGTTTACTCTCAAACCACACCGAATGAATAAATGATGTTTCCTCCCCATCAATGGGACAAAGGGCATTGTGTGGGCCCCCTTTCCCTTTGCCAGGCCGCCAGCGCTCTCGGGGTACTGCGTTCCACGGGGCCACACCCGTGGCTCTGAGACAGCGGCCGTCTCAGCTGTCATCAGAACAGACGCCCTCTGTCTTGGTTCTGGGCTCGGCTTGTTTTTGCATTTCTCTTCCTTTCCCTCCCTTTCTCCTTTCCTCCCTCTCTTCCCTCTTCCTGACAGTTAAGAGAATTTTTAAGTCAGAATGAGGTTTAAAGTAGACCTCTGCCTTACTTTGCCCTGAACCTGTTTTCCGACGTTAGAAATTACACTAATAATATCAGTGATTAGGATATCAGGGTTAAAATGACAGCCAGAGAGATAAGTGCAGCTAGACGGCTTACAGTAACCCCCCCCCCACCCGCCCCGTGGATGTCACGTATGGTCCCTTTTCATCCCAAAACAAGGCTGTTCTGTTCCACATCCTGACAATTACCGAAAAGTGGTTATTAGAATTGAGAGCTTGGAAAGGAACCCCAGGTGACAAAGGAGTTCAAAGGCGAGCGCGAAGTAGTGCTTTACGGGGAGGGTTTGAGGTCCAGAGAAGATAATGGAGCAGTCATTATCCCAGTCAAAAGAGCCGGGGAGGGAGCTGGCTGCTGTCAGGATGGGGGCCGGGGGAGGCATTGATAGAAACAGAAGGACCAATGCAGAGAGAACCTCGGATCGGAGCGGCCACAGCTATGGAAACAAGACTGAGGAGCACACGCTGAAGACCTGGGATCGCCCTGTTGGGAGGCTCTGCCAGGCATTCACAGCAGCTAACCAGCAGCACCCAAGGCGAGTGGCTCAGCGCTGACGAGAACCCCCTCCCGGACCCCCCACAAACTTCTGCCTCTCCCTGATGTATGTATGAAACAGTCTCTCGCTACAAATAGTTGAGATCCACGGTACTTGCCAAAGGCAGTGTACAGAGGAACTCCATCACGGGTTTTATAACATTTGGGGAGCACTGTTTTGACTTCCATGAGCCTTCCGACACCCATAATGGCCCCTGTGTAACAGAATCGGAGACAGTGTGTGGAGGTAATTAATATTGATTGGTGTGCAGCTTGTTGAGATAATGCAGTTTGCCTAGAGGCTTGTTGCTCAATAGAGTTTAGTTGAGCACCCTTAATAGTGTGTGCATAAGTTCAAACATACCATTGGTTGCGTCCGGATCCTGAATGGTTGGAGCTAATGAGAACTCCGGTGTTCCACAAAATACCCCGGACCTTCTGTCCCATACATACCCAGGATGCAAGAATTCTCTGAGAGGGCTGGAGAGATGGCTTAGCGGTTAAGCGCTTGCCTGTGAAGCCTAAGGATCCCGGTTCGAGGCTCGGTTCCCCAGGTCCCACGTTAGCCAGATGCACAAGGGGGCGCACTCGTCTGGAGTTTATTTGCAGAGGCTGGAGGCCCTGGCGTGCCCATTCTCTCTTTCTCCCTCTATCTGCCTTTCTCTCTGTGTCTGTCACTCTCAAATAAATAAATAAATAATTTTTTTTAAGAGAAAGAATTCTCTGAGAGTAATCAAGAGAGAAGAAGGGACTTTTTTTTTTTTTTCTTCTGAAGCCATTCCTAGGACTGGCTCATTCTCCTGTTTTCATCAGTTGAAACCAGTGACTCCCAGTGTGACAGGTTAACACTAATAAAAGCACAAGCCACAGAAACTCAGGGGCAAAAAAAAAAGTCACAAGAATGTATTAGTGCTAATTTAATAAGTGTAATATTTAGCCACAATTATTAACTAGGTCAGTCCCCATCAGGAATACATTTTCAAAAAAATGCATTTTAAAAGACATTTTTATTTATTTATTTACTTGGGGGGGGGGCATGCAGAGAATGGGTGCACCAGGGCCTCCATCCACAGCAAACTCCAGACTCACGTGCCACCTTGCACATCTGGCTTACATGGGTGCTGGGGAATTGAACCTAGGTCCTTTGGCTTTACCATCCCTCCAACCCTCAAAAGAATACATTTTTAATACAATTAGGATGTCCCTAATTCATAGCCAGTGTGTTTCTGTATTTCTACAGAATGACTTGTTCCACTAGGAAAAACAGAATCAAACATGTAAGGCCTCACTATTAAGCACAATTAGATTGAATAATAAATATCTGGATGGCTTGGGATGTAGCTTGGTACAAAGCACAAGGCCCTGGGTGTGATTCTTAGTGCCCGGAAGTCAGGCACGATGGCTCATGCCTGTAAAACCAGCTTTCAAGGTGGAGGGGCAGGAGGATCAGAAGTTCAAGGTCCTTTACAGGGACACTGAGGCTGGAGACCCTGTTTCAAATACATACATACATGTGTCTATATATATATGTGTGTGTGTGTGTGTGTGTGTGTGTGTGTGTGTGTGTGTGTGTGTAGATACCCCAAAGTAAGTAGATACTCTGAAGTCACAGGACACTGCAGGTGGATACGAGGGGCTGGTGAGATGGCTCAGGTGGCCACAGGACACTGCAGGTGGACATGGGGCAGTGGACACAGCTCAGGCGGCCACACGACACTGCAGGTGGACATGAGGCTGGGGAGACGGCTCGACGCATCAAGTTCTTGCCATGTAAGTGTGCGGATGAGAATCTGGTTCCGCAGATGTGACAGCACCCGTCTGTAATCCCAGTGTTCCTGTGGTGAGATGTGAGGAGGCCCAGAAGAGATCCCTCAGGACTTGCCCGCCATCTATCCAGCCTGGCACCGGCCACAGACAAGACCCCACCTCAAACGAGGCAGAAGGTAAGGATTGGCAGGCGAGGTTGTCCTCTGACCTCCCCATGTGTTCTGTGGTCGCACACGCCCTGATGAATGCATACATCATGTGCATGCACACAAAGCTAAAAACATGAACCCTTTGGAAAAACCGTAACAAGTCTCATGGGATTTCTCTTTCCTTGTGGGCTTGTTGGCATGGGATCATTCTCGTCTTGTATGCAAAACAAGTTTAGCTTCACAAATAATTCTATACTAAGCAATTCTTTTAGGAAATAGACAATAAAAGCTTGAGTGTATGAAAACAGAGGTAACCTAATTTCTTTTAAATATTTTTGTTTATTTTGTGTGTGTGTGTGAGAGAGGCAGCGAGAGAGAAAATGGGCACTCCAGGGCCTCTAGCCATTGCAAGGGAATTCCAGATGCATGCACCACCTTGTGCATATGGCTTATATGGGTACTTGCCTATGAAGGCTAAGGACCTATGTTTGACTCTCCAGGTCCCATGTAAGCCAGACGCACAATGTAATGCAAGAGCAAAAGGTCACACATGCACACAAGGTCGCGCACACATCTGGAGTTCGATTTCAAAGGCTGGAGGCCCCGAATGCCAATTTTCTCCCTCTCTCTCTTGTGCTTTCCATCGCTCATAATTTTTTTTAAATTAAAATCACTCATTCCAAATAGGATTAAAGTGGAAATCAATACTCGAGTTTATCTCATTTTAAGGGTATCTCTTTTTCATGAGAGTTTTTCTGTTTCTAAAAGCACTCTTCTTTTTTTTTTTTTTTTGGTTTTTCGAGGTAGGGTCTCACTCTGGCCCAGGCTGACCTGGAATTAACTATGTAGTCTCAGGGTGGCCTCGAACTCACGGCGATCCTACTACCTCTGCCTCCCAAGTGCTGGGATTAAAGGCGTGCGCCACCACGCCCGGCACTTTTTTTTTTTTTTTAAATGAGAGTGTGATGAGACACTATAAAAGCACTCTTCTTAACCAGTTGATCCAGTTGCTTTTTGGGGATAGGACACTGTGATAGTTTGAATAGATGGCCCCCAATATATTCAGTGTATTATTACTTTGTAGTTTGCATCTGCACCACCTGGAGGCAGTTTCACTGGGTGTATTTTAATGTGTGGTGGTGGGTTTCAGATTTCAATATAAAGATCTGCAAAGTGTGCCTAGCTGGAGTTCCTGAAGTGTGCTGTGCTGTGTGGCTTTAGCCTTCTGTTTCTCTCTCTGCTTGGTCCTGTGAAGGCAGGCCAGCTTCTTCTGCCATTATGGAACTTCCCTTGGATCTGTAAGTTTCAATAAATATCCCTTGCTCCATAACTGTGCCTGGTCTGGCAGTTCATCTCAGTGAACCTGAAGCTGTCTGCTACAGATACCTCCTGTAAACACCTCAACAGAGAATTCCACGGTACACCACGTACAACGATGTTTACTTAGCAGTGATCTACCACATGGATTCCAGCTTTTATTTTTTTTCTTTTTTCCCGTCTGGAACAGTTGAACAGAACACAAGAAGCTTCATTTCCTGGCTAGCCAGTAAAGCACCCTGCCCTAAGCTTGAGCAGACGCTCCGCACGTCCTTACAGTTGCCAAGCGAGCGATAGCTTGTAACCATGACAGCTATCTTGGAAACAAGGGTGTCGCTCTAGCCCAGGCTGACCTGGAATTCACTATGTCGTCTCAGGGTGGCCTCGAACCCACAGCGATCCTCCTACTTCTGCCTCCCAAGTGCTGGGATTAAAGGCGTGCGCCACCATGCCTGATATAATAAATTACTCTTTTTTTAATCTTTTTTTTTTGATCTTTTGAGATAGGGTCTCACACTAGTCCAGGCTGACCTGGAACTCGCTATATAGTCTCAGGGTGGCCTCGAACCCACAGAGATCCTCCTACCTCTTCCTCCCCAGTGCTGGGATTAAAGGCGTGTGCAACCACACAGGAGCTGGAGAGAATAGTTCAATAGATAGATAAAGGCAGTTGCTCACAAAGTCTGATGGACTGGGGGTGATTGTCCAGTGCCCACATAAAACTAGATGCAAAGTCGCGCATGCATCTGGAGTTCATTTGCAGCAGTAGGAGGCCAATTCCCTCTGTCTCTCTCTTTCTCTCTCTCTCTCTCCCTCTCTCAAATTAAAGAAAATAATTTTGAGCCAGGTGTAGCGGCACACGCCTTTAATCCCAGCACTGGGGAGGCAGAGGTAGGAGGATCGCTGTGAGTTCGAAGCCACCCTGGGACTACATAGTGAATTCCAGGTCAGCCTGGGATAGAGTGTGAGACCCTACCTCAGGGAAAAAAAAAAATTTTTTTGTTTTGAAAATTACTCGAGAGGATCATGCGAATTCATCTTAAAGTCGACTCATCTTCATGGCTAAAGAGTTTTAGTAGTTTCTGTAGTTGTGGAACCCTGGCTCAGACTTCACAGACCTTTTCAAAGGCACTGTATAGCAAGCACAGTAGGACCTGAGTCCACATGTCTTTGTTCCTTTGATAAGGAGGAACGTGTCTTGGAGAAGGGACAGGCACCAACTGTCATCACGAAGCCACAGTTCATGTTACCCTTTCCAGCCTTTCATCCCGACTCCCCTCACACCTCACCTAAACAATCCCCAGACAGAAAACAGACCTTCTCCTGGCCCAGGCACGAGGGGACATGAAGAGCAGAGCCACTAATCCCAGACACTTGTGCTCTGTCTGCACAAACGGCTCCCTGTCGATACGTAACCAACAGGTCTGTCCACTTAACTGCCAAGAATTGACTCAACCTCCCTGTCAATCAAGTGAACAGTCACGTTAGAAAGAGGATGAACAAAATCAGCACTGACTTGAAACCGGTCTGGTATCATGATGACATCTGGCAAATTTTGAAATCGTGATCCGTCTCAGCGAAGATTTCAGATTCAGTTGACTTTTGGTAGAATTGGCTGTTGGCCCCCACACACACCCAATACACACACGCTCCTGGGCAAGGTCCATGGTCTTGCTCTGCTCCTTGCTCTACGCCAGCTGCTTTCTTGCTAGCTAGGCTGTGTGCTCCTAATGGGCAGCGAGGATGTCTCTGCCACTCACATTCATGGCTAAGGTCTCCGGTTTGCCTGTGCGCTCCCAGTGGACAGGGAGGAGAGAGAAGACTCCAGTGTGACTTCTATTATTATATGTGAGTTCTATGTGAGGGAGGGATTCTGCTCTGGGTACCACACCTGTGTGATTCCTTCGCAGTTAAATAGCTGGCTAGCAGTGGAAGTACAGGAGGAAACGCTGGCCACGGCATGTCCTGTTGCTCCCTTGTGTGGGGACTGGTTCTGGTGAGATGGGGGCAGCTTGTTGCCTGCCGCTCCTGGGTCTGAGATGTGACCAGAGTAAGTTCTACCTTCTCTGCTTTGATAAAATGGAATTGTCTGCATATCATGATTCTTGGCACAGCCATGTACTTTGTGATTTTTTTAAAAATATTTTTCACCTATTTACTCATTTTAGAGGGGTGGGGGAATGGGACACGGGGAGAGAATGGGCTCACCAGGGCCTGTAGCCACTGTAAACGAACTCCAGATGCATGCACCATCTTTTGTATCTGGCTTACGTGGGTACTGGATAATCGAACCTAGGTCCTTTGTCCTTACAGGCAAGGGCCTCAATTGCTGAGCCATCTCTCCAGCCCCTTTGTGGTTTTATTAAACTTTTGATTTATTTATTTACAAGCAGAGAGAGATAGAAGAGAAGAGAGACAGGCAGAATGGATGCATCAGGTCCTGTAGCCAGTGTGTAAATGAACTCCAGATGCATGCACCGCTTTGTGTGACTGGCTTTAGTCGGGCAATGAGGAACTGAACCCTGATTGTCAGGCTTTACAGGCAAGTGCTTTAACCACTGAGCAATCTCTCCAGCCCCTCCTTTGTGATTTTTAAAAATATTTAATTAATTACTTATTTGAGAGAAGGAGGCAGGTAGAGAGAACAGGTGCGCCAGGGCCTCAAGCCACTGTGAACAAACTGTAAACCCATGTGTCAACTTGTGCATCTGGCTTTATGTAAGTACTGGGGAATTGAACCTGGGTCCTTAGGCTTTGCAGGCAAACACCTTAACCACTAAGCCATCTCTCCAGCTCTCCTTTGTGATTTTACCCACTAATATTTGCTTTCTGCTGAGCATGTATTAAGAGGTGAGTGCTCCAAATCAATCGTCTAGTTAAATAGACTCGTAAATCCTCCAAGGTAGTTGTTATTAATCTTACCACAGAGATAAGAAAGCTGCTCCTGAGACTCTATGGAGCCTCATCCGAAGGGAGAATGGAGAAGGAAGAAGATTATCTGGGACTGGATTGGTCTATAAATTCGGCACTTGTAAGGCAGGAATCCCAGATGCCCACACAGGATCCTCATCACGGGTGAAAAGGCATCTCTGCTGGTCAGGTTGAAGGACCGCGGGACAGGACGCTGGGGCTGTCGTCTGCTGCAGGCTGAGCTAACCTGCCTTGAGCCCTGACTGAGGGACAGCTCACTGCTGCCTTTAGCGACAGAACCACAAGCTCAGGCCTCCAGGGTGACAGACCTCGCAGGTTCATGAGACAGCAAGTGACAGCCCAGGCTCGCGGGTCTCACCATGACAGAAACCGTGAAACCCAAAAAAAAGAGCACTAACTCCCGGGGAGAAAACACACAATATCTGTCGCTCACTTAGAGCCTCTGCAAATTAGTTAGGAAAAAAAAAAAAAAAAAGTCAACAAAAGGCTGGGACAGGTTCTTCAAAGGACAAAAGACACAAAGGATACAACGCCTCATTAGAAACCAGAGTGAAAATTAAAACCACAGTGAGGGGTGACCCTGTGTAAACCAGACTGGCAAAACACGATGAGCACCCTGAGAATGTGGGCCCCCCAGCTTTTAAAAAAAAGTTTAACTTATTTATTTGCTAGCGGAGAGAGAGAGAGAGATAGAAGAGAGACACAGAGAGAACGGGCACACCAGGGCCTCCAGCCACTGCAAATGAACTCCTTATGCATGTGCTCCCTTGTGCATCTGGTTTACATGGGTCCTTGGAAATCGAACCTGGGTCCTTTGTCTTCACAGGCAAACGCCTTGACTGCTAAGCCATTTCTCCAGCTCTGTATCTATCTATCTATCTATCTATCTATCTATCTATCTATCTATCTATCTATCATCTGTCCATCCATCCATCCATCCATCTATCTATCATCTATCCATCCATCTATCTATTATCTATCTATCTATCTATCTATCCATCTATCTATCTATCATCTGTCCATCCATCTATCCATCTATCTATCATCTATCCATCCATCTATCTATTATCTGTCTATCTACCTATCTATCTATTATCTATCTATCTATCTATCTATCCATTCATCTATCTATCTATCATCTGTCCATCTATCCATCCATCCATCTATCTATCATCTATCCATCCATCTATCTATTATCTATCTATCTACCTATCTATCTATTATCTATCTATCTATCTATCCATTCATCTATCTATCTATCATCTGTCCATCCATCCATCCATCCATCTATCTATCATCTATCCATCCATCTATCTATTATCTATCTATCTACCTATCTATCCATTCATCTACCTATCTATCTATCTATCTATCTATCTATCCATTCATCTACCTATCTATCTATTATCTATCTGTCTATCTATCTATCTATCTATCTATCCATCTGTCCATCTATCTATCTATCATCTGTCCATCCATCCATCCATCCATCTATCTATCATCTATCCATCCATCTATCTATTATCTATCTATCTATCCATCTATCTATCTATCTATCTATCTATCTATCTATCTATCTATCTATCCATCTATCTTTATTACCCCCAGCTCTTAGCACAGGCTACTGGGAGGGCGCACAGGGGAAGTTTGAGGAGAAAGTGGCAATCTGGCATTCTCTAGGAATGTCAGTTTTCTCCTAGGTTTGCCTCCCAGGAACGGCTGTGTCCACGTGGACGAAGACACGGGTTGCTCATAACAACACACTTACCACAGCAAAAATGCAAGAGGGACACGCGTTGCCCAAGTGCGAGTCAGCAGAGAGCAGTGAACAGACAACTGGCACGACGGCGTGGTGGAACACTATATGTCAATCAAAACAAAGCCATGCGGCTGGAGAGATGGCTTAGTGGTTAAGTCGCTTGCCTGCAAAGCCAAAGGATCTTGGTTCGATTCCCCAGGACCCATGTAAGCCAGATTCACAAAGGGGCGCATGCATCTGGAGTTCGTTTACAGAGCTGAAGGCCCTCGAGTGTGCATTTTCTCTCTTTCTCTCTCTGTCTCTCTTTCTCTCTCTCTACCTGCCTATTTCTGTATCTCTCTCTCTCTCTCTCTCAAATAAATAAACAAATAATAAATAAAATTAAAAAAAAACAAACTATGGAACACTACAGATAGATCTAGAAACAAAGACAGATCCAGAATAATGTACAATGAGAATCCATGGATAAGGTATGCTTGGCATGCTGAGCTGGAGAGATTGCTTAGTGGGTAAGGCACTTGCCAGCAAAGCCAAAGGACCCAGGTTCAAATCCCCGGGGCCCACATAAGCCAGACGCACAAGGTAATGTATGCATCTGGAGTTCGTTTGCAGAGTCTGGAGGCCTTGACATGCCTATTTTTCTCTCTCTCTCTCTCTCTCTCTGCCTCTTTCACTATCAAATAAATAAATAAAAGTATAGTACATTTTGACAAAACTGTTTGGTGTATAAGATTAAACAGTGAAGCAAGGGTTTGATAACATATCATTTGGGCCATGGCAGAGATGGGCTATGAGACAGACGAGGCTGGGATCCAAGAAGGGTTCTTGTAGATGCCAAACTGGCATATGGTCTTTTTTTACTTAAACTCGGACATGGGTGCCCGGCGGATGATTGCATTACCATCCGTGTGTATGTGTGTTTTACTATGGAAAAGTACAATGTGAAATGCATGACGTTAACCATGTCAGGTGTACAGTTCAGAGTCACTGGGTCGTATTCACTGTGTTGTCACGGCATCACAGGTCATTCTTAAGGGCTACGGCCCTATTTGGTGATGTGTCTGTCACCTCTGGTGAATTTTAGCTCATAATCCTGAGAAAGTCTCTGATTCCGACAAGTTTAGGGGAAAGAAAACCTTCTTTCTTGCTGCTGAGTTACTTGAGGATGGAATTGCAATATCATTTGCCGGGAGGAGAAGTTGGTTGATCCCCTGGCATAATTTTAAAAAGCAGCAATGGTACCGGCTGGATGGATGGCTTAGCAGTTAAGACACTTACCTGCAAAGCTAAAGGACCCAGGCTCGATTCCAAGGATCCATATAGGCCAGATCACAAGGTGGTGTGTGCATCTGGAGTTCATTTGCAGCAGCTGAAGGCCCTGGCATGCCCATTCTCCCCCCCCCTCCTCAAATAATTAAAATAAATTAAAATTAAAACTTTTTTTTTTTAAAGCAGCAATG
This sequence comes from Jaculus jaculus, assembly GCF_020740685.1. Lineage (NCBI taxonomy): Eukaryota > Metazoa > Chordata > Mammalia > Rodentia > Dipodidae > Jaculus > Jaculus jaculus. The sequence goes on from NC_059123.1 coordinate 7,845,209, forward strand.
GGTTTTCAACAGTATCGGAAGCCGGGCGTGGTGGTGGATGCCTTTAATCCTAGCTCTCAGGAGGGGAGAGGGAGGAGGATCACCGAGAGTAAGCGGGCCAGAGACTACATGGTTAATTCCAGGTTAACCTGGACCAGAGTGAAACCCTAACTTGAAAAACAAAACAAAACAGAAAAAAAACACAACAGTATTGGAAGATTGTCCAACACTCAGTGACAATTTAAAGGGATTCTATCCACAACCTGTTGGGTCAGTTATAAAACTCATTTTACTTTGGGTAGTTGTTTTATGACACTAATTAGATTTTATCTCTCTAATTATTTTACGAGCCCTATAGCTTACAAAAAAAAAAAAAAAAACTAGCATGTACGTCTGCATCTGGACATTTTCCAAACGCTACATAACTGGAAAGGCAAATATTGATTCACGTTTCCACAATGCCAAACATGTATGTGCTCTGTAAAGAGCAAGCGTGATCTAGAGGGCTTAAAGCCACCTCGCCATTGTTTCAGACTGCATCACTCCCTCCTCGGAGTCACTGATGTCACCTGGCCCTGCGGAGCGGGGAATGCCGCCCCGGCTGGGCTGGCTGGTGCGCCAAGTTCCAGGACCTGGTCAGTGTTGATAAACACAGGTGTAACTTAAGAAACAAGGGCAGGAAAAGAGGGGGAAGCTGTGTTAGGCATGAGCTCAGCTTAAATAAAGCTTTAATAAAGATGCCATCAAATGCCAAAGTTGATCACATAAGAAACCCCATCATGGCCTGAGAAATGCCACAGGAGAATGAAGCTTCATGGGAACTTCCAAGTCAGTTCTTTGCTTTCTGCCTCAGGAGCTCTCTTTGTTGAAAACAACAAAAATCTGGCAAGATTTCAAATAGTACTTGAGTCTGCTCTCTTTGAGGACATTTTATAAAACTCCCAGTTCATTTTTTTTTTTGTATTTTTTTGTATTTTTTTTTCAGTTCAGTTCATTTTTGTTGTTTTGGTTTTTTCTGTTTGTTTGTTTTTGCTTTTGTTTTCCGAGGTAGGGTCTCACTCTAGCTCAGACTGACCTGGAATTCACTATGTAGTCTCAGGGTGACCTCGAACTCATGGCAATCCTCCTACCTCTGCCTCCCAAGTGCTGGGATTAAAGGCATGTGCTGGGCTGCAGAGATGGTTTAGCAGTTAAGGCGCATGCCTGTGAAGCCTAAGAACCCTGGTTCGATTCTCCAGGTCCCACGTAAGGCAGATGCACATGGTGGTACATGCATCTGGAGTTCATTTGCAGTGGCTAGAGGCCCTGGCGTACCCATTCTCACTCTTTCTCTCTCTCTCTCTCTGTGTCTCTAATAAATAAATAAATAAATAAATAAATAAATAAATAAAGTAAAATCTTAAAAACAATAAAATATTTTTTTGAAAAGACATGCGCCACCACACCTGGCTGGTTTTTTTGAGTGAGAACTCTAGCCGAGGCTGACCTGGAAGTCACTCTGTAGTCCCAGGCTGACCTTGAACTCAGCCTCCCCAGTGTTGGGATTAAGCGTGTATGCCATCCATGCCAGGCCCAATTCATTTGTAACAAGTTCATTGGTTTAGTAATTATAACCCATTATCTGATACAATTTTCCTTCACAAACTGACAAATTATATTGTCTGAAGTTTTTACTTATTTTTAAATATTTTACAATACTAAAAATTGAATCCAGACTTCGACACATGCTAGGCAAGTGCTCTACCACTTGGCTCCACCCTTAGCTCTGTTTAGATATTTTTCGTACTGTTTTTTAAATTAATTAATTAATTTATTTATTTATTTATTTGAGAGCGACAGACACAGAGAGAAAGACAGATAGAGGGAGAGAGAGAGAATGGGCACGCCAGGGCTTCCAGCCTCTGCAAACGAACTCCAGACGCGTGCGCCCCCTTGTGCATCTGGCTAACATGGGACCTGGGGAACCGAGCCTCCAACCGGGGTCCTTAGGCTTCACAGGCAAGTGCTTACCCGCTAAGCCATCTCTCCAGCCCCGTACTGTTTTTTTTTTAATTTTAATTTTATTTTTTATTTGTATTTATTTGTGAGGGAGATAGGGAGGAAGGGAAAGAGAGAGAGAGAAAAAAAATGAATGGCTGTGCCAGGGCCTCCAGCTGCTACAAACGGATTCCAGATGCCTGCGCCACCTTGTGCATCTGGCTTATGTAGGTTCTGGGGAATAGAACCTGGGTCCTTTGGCTTTGCGGGCAAGTGCCTTAACAAGTAAGCCATCTCTCTAGCCAACCTCCCATGGGAACTTTTAAACACAAGGGTATCTCCTCCCACATAACCAGAGTAAAACCTCCGGGCATGAGTCCCAAGCTCCCCACAACAATCATATCCTGAGCACCTTCCTTCCTACATGGATGTAAACATATAAACGTCATTTTATTTTAGTAGCAAGGCTGCCTAAGTTAGAATCCAAGATCTATCATGCCTCATTAACCCCGTCATATTTCTCAGAGGCTTTCTGAGCCTTGTCTGACCTCTGAAACATGGAGATCACAGTGGTACCCACTTTGCTTCTGGGGGTACCTTTCTCATTGCTGCAATGAAATACCTGACAGAAAGAAATTAGGGGAGAAAGGATTTGTTCTCATTCACACAGTTTGATTTTGCTTTGAGAGGAGAAAAAAAAAATCTTTTTTTAATATTTTAATTATTTATTTTTATTTTTTTGTTTTTAAATATATATTTTTAAATTTTATTTATTTATTTATTTGAGAGTGACAGACACAGAGAGAAAGACAGATAGAGGGAGAGAGAGAGAATGGGCGCGCCAGGGCTTCCAGCCTCTGAAAACGAACTCCAGACGCGTGCGCCCCCTTGTGCATCTGGCTAACGTGGGACCTGGGGAACCAAGCCTCGAACCGGGGTCCTTAGGCTTCACAGGCAAGCGCTTAACTGCTAAGCCATCTCTCCAGCCCATATTTTTAAATTTTTATTAGCATTTTCCATGATTATAAAAAAATCCCATGGTAATTCCTTCCCCCCCCTCCCCACACTTTCCCCTTTGAAATTCCGTTCTCCATCATATTACCTCCCCATATTTTTTTTTGGCTTTTTTTTTTTAATAAACCAAAGTCTAAAACAAAAACAAAACCAAATCTCTTTATTGTACAAGTTCTCATGATACAGCCTAGTTTGGCCTCAAAACTCACAGTTTAAGAGGCACAGCCCATCCTCCTGGGAAGGCGTGGGTTGGAGTGGCTTTTGAGCGGCTGGGATAAACTCCCACCAGAAGCAGCGTGCGGGGGGCGAGAGGCAGGCAGTTGGGGTGACTGGGCCCCTCGCAAGTAGAAGGGCAGGGAGGTCTGCATTGTCTAGAGAACAAAAGATGACCTGACTTCCAATCTCCTGCCTGCTTCCATAGGCCTGTTTGTCCGTACCCGAGTGGTTAGATCCCAGACCGTGGTGTCATGGCTGGCCTCTTCCTGAACCAGCCACTAGCCCAGACTGATCAACCTTCTCTCTCTGGTCCACCTGAGGCAGAAGGGGAGACCCACCACCATAATACATTTGTGGGGAATGGGCAAGCTCTCTCGGGGGCTGCCTGACCCACTGGTGGCCTCCAGCTGCAGGTGAGTTTCCACCTGGCTGGGCTGAGGGGAGGGGAGAACCCCCGACCCCTACGTCCCACCCAGGCTCTTCACCCCCTCCAGCCCTCCACATGGCAGCAGCTCTTGGAACTTTCTCTTCTGTCCTCTCCACTGCTTTCCCAGGGCTGTCAGACCACATGGGTACCCACCTATGTGTGTACCTTCCCTTGGTTCTGCACTTCCCTGAATAAGTATAATCATTTAATAATTACCCTTCTCAGTCTTAGTTTATTCAATTCTTCTATTAAAATTAGACACGAACCAAGGGTTTGGAGTTCAAGGACTTTCCTGAACCCTCAGCACCTCATTTCAGGAGGAAAGGGGTCATTTCATCGGCTTAGAGTTTCAAGGAGAAGCTTCATTACGGCGGATGAAGAGCTGGCTCGCCTCCCACACGTCCACGGCAGAGAAAGAACAGCAAGCACGCGCTGGTTCTGAGTACAGCAGACTAGACCCACTGTCCACCCCCAGTGGAGCTGGGGAAAACGGCTCAGTGGCTAAAGGCGCTTGCTTGACACCTGACATCCTGGGTTCGATTCCCCAGTGCCCACATAAAGCCCGATGCACCAAGTGGTACCTACACCTGGGGTTCATTTGCAGTGGCATGGCAAGAGGTCCTGGGGCGCCAATTCCCTGTCTCTCCCTCTTTCCCCTTGGAAAAATAAAATAAAATAAAATAAAGTATTAAAGTAAAGGCACACTCCTTTAATGCCAGCACTCGGGAGGCAGAGGTAGGAGGATCACCATGAGTTCAAGGCCACCCTGAGACTACATGGTGAATCCCAGGTCAGCCTGGACTAGAGTGAAACCCTACCTTGAAAAACCAAAAAGTAAATAAAATAAAATAAAAAAAATAAATACAACTGAGGTATGGGGACATTTAAACCACCACAGTTCGGCTGTAGGAGCCCAAGGTGCTCCACGTGTGAGGTGCTCTAGCTCAGGCTGACCTGGAGTTCACTCTGTAGTCTCAGGCTAGCCTTGAACTCATAGGGATCCTTCTACCTCAGCCTCCCAAGCACTGGGATTAAAGGCGTGCGCCACCACCCCTGGCAGGGAGAACGAACGGGAGCTGAAAAGGAACTTCAGACCCATGCGCCACTTTGTGCAGTGGCTTTAGGTGGGTACCGGAGAGTCGTTAGGCTTTGCAGGCAAGTGCCTTAACTGCTGAGCCCTCTCTCCAGCCCCCAAAGTTACTGCTGCTTCTTAGCGCACTGGTTTCTATGGTTTCTAGTCTTCATGCAAACAGTGTGCTTCTCTGCAGTGTTCAACACGCAACATCCATGGCTTCACGGGGTTCTGAGCCTGGCACACCCAGACGACACTCAGTGGACTGGAAATGCCCGAGAATGGAACCCCAGCTTCCCTGCATGTGCCCCCCAGAATCAGTCACTCATCTGCGTCCAGCTCCTCTGGAGCAGATGTTAAAGTGAAAAACAGCACAGAACAATTTACCCTAATTAGCACCTTTGTGAGTAAACTGAGCAAGAAGTGTGAACAGTTCTAGCAACTAAATTATATCCTTGGTGGCCTGTGGGCGTGAGTCTCTAGCAGGCAAATTTCTTCTCTTTTGGGAGGGAGTGAGGCTGTCACTCTGCAAGGTCATAAAGCTGGCCCTTTAAGAGCACTTTAATCCTTTTTTTTTTTTTTTTTTTTTTTTGAGGTTAGACCAACAGATTGTGCCCCTGCCTTTCTGAGAGGGAGTCGAAGCTTGGGCATGTGACAGTGAGAGAGAGAATTGAGGCACCAGGGCCTCCAGCCACTGTAATCGAACTCCAGATGCTTGTGTCACCTTCATGTCTGTGTGACCTTGCTCACCTGCATTACGCTGTGCCTCTGGTCTATACGAGACCTGGAGAGTCAAACACGGGTTCTCAGGTTTTGCAGGCAAGCGCCTTAACTGCCTTAACCACTAAGCCATGACTCCACCCCCATTCTTCTCTTTTTATTTTATGTATTAATTGATTGGTTTTATCAAAGTAAGGTCTCACTGTAGCCCAGGCGGACCTAGAATTCACTACGTAGGCTCAGGGTGGCCTCAAACTCATGGCGATCCTACCTCTGCCTCCCGAGTGCTGGGATTAAAGGCGTGCACCATCACACCCAGCTCATTCTTCTTTTTTGTAAAAGCTGAAGTTTTCGTGCCCTTTCTGCTTTCTTCTCTCTCTTTCATAAATACAAAGTGAGAAAACTGCTTTTTGTACTATGACTGACTCAGCAATTCTGATTTTCTTAAGACTGATTTTTTATATATTTATTAGACAGAGAGAGAGAGAGAGAATGGGCATGCCACGGCCTCCAGCCACTGCAAACAAACCCCAGACACAAGTGTCACCATGTGCATTTGGCTTATGTGGGACCTAGAGAATTGAACCTGGGTCCTTAAGCTTCACAGGCCAGTGCCTTACCTGCTAAGCCATCTCTCCAGCCCAATTCTGATCTTTTAAAAATCACCAATCAAGAGTGGAATAAAAACATTGCAAGCCGGGCGTGGTGGCACACGCCTTTAATCCCAGCACTCAGGAGGCAGAGGTAGGAGAATCGCTGTGAGTTCAAGGCCACCCTGAGAATGCAGAGTGAATTCCAGGTCAGCCTGAGCAAGAGTAAGACCCGACTTCAAAAAAAAAAATTGCAAATTCAGAGCTAATAAGGCCATTTTTAAGGGGAAGGGAAGGGAAAACTGTAAGGTTCAGGAGTGACCAAGACTACAGAGACCACTCTGAGACAAAATAGAAGCTTATTTTATTTTATTTCTTTGTTTGTTTGAGAGAAAGAGGCAGGGAGGGAGAGAGAATGGGCACACCAGGGCCACCAAACACTGTAAACAAACTCTAGATGCATGTACCCCTTGTGCATCTGGCTTATGTGGGTCCTGGAGTGTAGAACCGGGATCCTTTGGCTTGGCAGGCAAGCGCCCTAACCGCTAAGCCATCTCTTCAGCCCACAAGATGGAAGCTTTTATTAAGGAAAAGCCGAGCTATCAGGACTTTCTCTCAAGAGCAGAGCACCGTCAATTTAGGATTACCGATAACGGGCTATATAGAGCTCTTCAGTTGGGGGAAGGTGAGGAAGAGAAAAGTTAAAATAAAACGGTTTCTTTAGGGGAGATCTAAGAGAGCCAGGGTGTGACATCAGAACAGTGATCAATTGGGCTGGAGAGATGGCTTAGCGGTTAAACGCTTGCCTGTGAAGCCTAAGGACCCCGGTTCGAGGCTCGGTCCCCCAGGTCCCACGTTAGCCAGATGCACAAGGGGGCGCACGCGTCTGGAGTTCGTTTGCAGAGGCTGGAAGCCCTGGCGCGCCCATTCTCTCTCTCTCCCTCTACCTGTCTTTCTCTCTGTGTCTGTCGCTCTCAAATAAATAAATTAAAAAAAAAAAAAAAAGAACAGTGATCAAGGGACTTACAAGGTGAGGGGGCAGGAAGTCATGACCTAGGGGCATTATTAGGCAAGGAAGGGATAAGGGCTGGGCAGTTCCTTGAAGAATGCGGGTGACCACTTCCTTGAGTCTGTCATTCTGCTGCCTTTGGTGACTCCATTTTGGGAAGCCCATCCTGACCTAACAAAACCCCTGTCTTGTCACTGGAAACTCCGGGTCAAGGTCCAATGACACAACGTGATCTTTGTCACTCTAATACGAAGTACAGCCTTCACCTGTAGTAGTTTTTTGATTTGAACCATTCCCCGACAAGATTAATTTTAGCATGGGGAGAACAAGTTCAGCCTACTAACTCACTTGCACAGTGTAATTTCTATAAAATGCAATTCCGTGTCAGGAGCCCAATGCAAACGTATCAGATCGCAGAACTGTAACACTGCGCTCTCTGCCTTAAAGATATTTTTTTTGAAATAATTTTATTCTAAATCCACCTTAAAATATACATCTATTGTGCACAAGGGGACACATGCATCTGGAGTTCGTTTGCAGTGGCTGGAGATCCTGGCATCCCCATTCTCTCCCTCTCTATCTCTGCCTCTTTCTCTCAAATAAATAAAATATATTTTTGAAAATATATATATATACACATCTATTGTTATGGAATCATGCCAGAAACCCCTGGGAACTGCCAGCCCTCTGCAAACCATCTCCAGATGCGTGCATCTGGCTTTACGTGGGTACTGGGGAATTGAACCAGGGTCACTAGGCTTTGCAGGTAAGCATCTTAACCACTAAGCCATCTCTCCAGCCCTCAAGATTTTTTTTTTTTTTTGTAAAGGCTATTGGACCTGTACCCTCCCTGTTCTGTCAATATTTATTAAGGTAGCATTGATGCTACAGTCTGGATCCTAACTCGCTCCAAAGGCCAATAGTGAACTAGAGGTTTAGTCCCTAATATGGTGCTACTGGGAGATGGGTCGGAAACTTTTAATTAAGAGATGGGGCTTAGTGGGAGAACTTAGTCATGAGCACAGATCCTCAAAGGGGATCAAGAGACCCTGGACCCCTTCTGCTTCGCCTTTTGTGTCCAGGCCATGGAGCAAATGTCTTTTGCTCATCCACACATGCCCAGCCTCCTCACAGGCCCAAGAGGAAGGGAGCCCGCCACCCATAGACTGATATCTGTGACTCTATGAACTCACATGAAAATTGCCACTTTATTAGTTGATTAGCCCATGTGTTTTGTTATAGTAATGGACAGTAACACACTTAGCCCATTAATCTATTTTGTAATCCTTCTGGATTCGGGACAACAGAGAAAAAATATATTCATGACGTTGGTTCTGTTGTCTCTAATCATCTCTGGCCTCACAGCCCCCGGAGGTCAGATCACCCTCACAGCCTCCAGCTGGCCATGAGACATCTATACAAAGACAACAAGCAATCTTTGAGGATACCCACAAGTGAAGGAGAGAAGCAATCTCTGAAGCATTTCTCACTCCCTGCCAACGACTCATTATTTTTCTTATTTGGTGAGCAAAGTGTCCTCGCTGGTGTCTGGGGACAGAAAAATCTAGGAAAGGGGATTTGGAAAGCGATCATCCCACTGTCCCAATGCTCAGCAACACCAGCCATTGTTACTTGGCTTGAAGAGGTTGTCAGCCAGAAGGAAAGAGCTCCTGCCCTCCATAATTAGTAACTGATGCCAGCCAAGAACACATCCTGTGCTTTGTTCTTCCAACTGTAACTTAGAAGTAAGCTCCTGGGCTGGAGAGATGGCTTAGCAGTTAAGCGCTTGCCTGTGAAGCCTAAGGACCCCAGTTCGAGGCTCGGTTCCCCAGGTCCCACGTTAGCCAGATGCACAAGGGGGCGCACGCGTCTGGAGTTCGTTTGCAGAGGCTGGAGGCCCTGGCGCGCCCATTCTCTCTCTCTCCCTCTATCTGTCTTTCTCTCTGTCTGTCACTCTCAAATAGATAAATAAAAAATAAATAAAAAATAAATAAAAATAATAAAAATAAATCCAGATGCACAAAGTAGTACATGTCTGGAGTTTGTTTAGAAGTAAGCTCCTTAGCTGCTGAGGGGGAAATGTCCCTGAGGTAAGCCTGGGGAACCATACTGGGCCAGTGAACGTGGACACCGTTATCAAGGTCAGAGCAGCAGACGCAGGCTCTCCCCGAGGTTACGAGGCACCTGCACGGTCCTTGAAGCTTTCGCTTTGGCAGAAGACACTGGACTGTTTTCTTACAAAAGCCTCTGCTGAAGCCGGTCTTCCTCTTTAAGGGGAATTCCAAGAGTTATGGTGTCCTGTAAAACCAAAGTCACCTAGGAGTAAAATCTACCCTGTCCAGAAACTTCGTTCCAGCATTAGACTTCAAACTCTGGTGGTGGCCTTCCCTACCTACAGTGCCTGGAAACAGTCCACCTTAGAGGCATTCTCTACTGGAGATTTGGATGCATCATCCAGGTGGGAGTGTGTGGAGGCAGATCAAATGTCCTGGATCAAATAGAAAGTGCGTGTGTGCATTTTACTCAAAAAGCAGGCAATCTTGGTGGTAGCCTTTTGTACAAATAACTATAGGCATTCATTTATTTTCATATTTTATTTTTTATATTTTCATTTATTTATTTATTTATTTGAGAGAGAAACAGAGAAAGTGGCAGAGAGGGGGGGAGAGAGAGAGAATGGGTGTGCCAAGGCATCTAGCCGCTGCAAACGAACTGCAGATGCATGTGTCACCTTTCACATCTGGCTTACATGGGTCCTGGGGAATTGAACCTGGGTCCTTTGACTTTGCAAGCAAGCACCTTAGCTGCCGAGCCATCTCTCCAACCTTATTTATTTATTTATGGCAGCAACTGTAAAGAATGGCGAGAAGTAAACTCTTTCCTGCTTTGGTGAAGAGAACCTATTGTTATTCTGTTTTCTAGATACCAAAGGAAAAAATATATTTTGCCGATTCATGGATTTGAGTGCCTAGAGAAACTTATATTTAGAACACACACCTTTCTCTTGCAAATCTGCAGGGCAACGCCGGTTTCGCCACTGCTTCTTATGTTCAAGGCACGAAATCAAGGGATTACTTACGCCGAGGAAGAAAGAGAAGAGACTGAGAAAGTGAATCCTGTTAAAATGCTGGTGGGAGGGGGATGGTGGGTGGATGGAACGGGGTCATAGCATAGAAAAGGAGAAGGAAATAAAAATGTAAAAATGATTCAAGCATTTGCTGCAGGGGACCATCCACATTCCATAGAGGAAGATAATCGCAGAGGGGAACAGAGGCCGGCTTTGCTTACTCTCGGTGACCAGCTGTTTTAGATTCTGATGAGGACGCCCACGCCACAAGGTGCCTTAAAGGCCACGCTGCTGCCGCTCAGTAGCCTTGACCTTGAAGGAAGCTCATGAACGGCTCCGTTCCTTCCTTTTTTCCTTTATTTGCCTTCCTGCTTTTCTTTCTTTTTTCTTTCCCTTTTCTCCTCTCTTCTTTTTTTTAAACTTTTGTTTATTTTTATTTTTTTATTTGAGAGCAACAGACAGAGAGAGAGAAAGAGGCAGATAGAGAGATAGAGAGAGAGAGAGGGAGACAATGGGTGCACCAGGACCTCTAGCCACTGCAACCAAACTCCAGATGCATGCTCCCCCTTGGGCATCTGGCTTACGTGGGTCCTGGGGAATCGAGCCTTGAACCGGAGTCCTTGGGCTTCACGGGCAAGCGCTTAACCGCTAAGCCATCTCTCCAGCAGCCCACCCCTTCTTTATCACACTCACTTTGTCTGATGTGCTGAGAGCATCACAGGTATACTGGTCCTAAACCCATGTTTAATGTTCACTGTCAGCTTGGTTGGATTGACAAGCACCCAGGGCATTAGAAAGACACACCTTTGTCCATATGTCTGAGTCTTCAGAGAGGATTGACTGAAGGTCGACCCTCTTCCAATGCGGGTGACGGCCATTCCGTGGGCTGGGGGCTCCGTTTGAATCAAAAAAAAAAAAAAGAAAAAAAAAAAAGAGAGAGAGAGAGAGAGAGAGAGAGAGAGAAAGGAAAAATCCAGCCAAGTGCCAGAATTCCCTGCTGATTCCCCATTCCTCTGCAATGCAGGGAGCTGAGGACCCACACCGTCATGCACCCCTCAAGCCATCAAGCAAAACAAACCCTTCCCACCCCCGACTGCTGCCTGAAGGATATTTGGTTACAGTGCTGAGAAGAATAACCACCAGCCCAGTTCACTCAGAACTGTTGTGTGTAAACAGAGAGGGTCTGACTTATTCCAATAACTGACTGTGTCCAGATCTTTCAAAGAATGTCCTCCTTTTTCGTCAAGAAGACTTTCAGATAATTTTTAGCTAGTAAACCACTCTGGAAGTCCTTAACGCATTGCTCCTTTTGTGTTTAAAATGGCAATGTTGGGCTGGACAGATGGCTCGGTGGCTAAGGTGCTTGCCTGCAAAGCCCGAGGACACAAGTTCAATTCCCCAGAACCAATTTAAATAAACAAGGTTGCGCATGCGTCTGGAGTTTGTTTGCAGCAGCTGGAGGCCCTGGAGTGACCATTCTCTATTTGCCTCTTTCTCTCTCTCACTGTCTCTCAAATAAATGAATGGATAAATAAATAAATAAAATATTTTTTAAAAACTGAAATGATTGCGACGGCGTAAGTGAACTTCTTAGGACATGGAACTCTGGATTAGTATTTTTCTCTGCAGATGCATCATAAACGAGTCTGGCAAAAATGTGGCATGGTGTGAGTTGTCTCTAAGTATCACAAATACTCCATTCTTCAAATGTATTCTTGCCCACAAAATATGCTGGAAGTCTGGAGCTTTAATTTCTCAATTGACCTGGCATGATAACAACTTTAGACCATTCTCAGTCATTGTTGCAATGGCGATGACTGGCCTGGTCTCCTATGGAACCAAAGCACTATAGTCCTGACCTGGCTTATCAATAGTCCCTAGATATGAACTGCTCTTCGTTCTTATGTTATTAAGATTATTAAAAGTCATGGTCCTGGGCTAGAGAGGTGGCTTAGTGGTTAAGGCACTGGCTTGTGAAGCCTAAGGACCCATGTTCAACTCTCCCAGGTTCCATATAAGCCAGATGCACAAGGTGACAGAAGTGTGCAAGCTCACACGTGTGCACAAGATGGATCACACATCTGGAGTTTGACTGCAGTAGCTGGAGGCCCTGGCTTGCCAATTCTCTCTCTCTCGCATAAAAAATGGCCAGTCTGTTGGGTTTGCCTCAAAAAAAATAAATAAATAAATAAAAAGTAAAAAGTCTTGTTCCTTGGGCTGCAGAGATGGCTTAGTGGTTAAGACACTTGCCTGCGAAGCCTGAAGACTCACGTTTGACTTTCCAGGTCCCATGTAAGCCAGATGCAGTGACACATGCGTGCAATATGTCACATGTGCACAAGAGGGGCGCACACGTCTGGATTTTGATTGCAATGGATGGAGGCCCTGGTTTGCCAATTCTCATTCCCTTTCTCTCTCCCTCTCTCTCTCTCTCTCTCTCTCAGAAGCCAGTCTGTTGGGTACCTCCCCTCCTGAATCTTATGCCATTATTCTCATGATGTGGATAAAAATGATAAGACTGGGGCTGGAGAGATGGTTTAGCGGTTAAGGTGCTTGCCTGCAAAGCTAAAGGACCTTGGTTTGATTCCTCAGGACCACATAAGCCAAATGCACAAGATAGCACATGTGTCTGGAGTTCGTTTGCAGTGGCTGGAAGTCCTGGCGTGGCTATTCTCTCTCAGTCTCTCTCTCTCACTCTTGCTCTCCACCCCTTTTCCTCTCTCAAATAAATCAATAAAAAATACATTTTAAAAAATGATAAGACTGCATTATAACCTAAAAGCACTATTATGATTACTGCTTCAGGAGTTGATGAACTATGAAATTTGGCATATATCCTAGTGATCTACAAAGCCATGTTATATGGATCGTTACTTCTCCAAACACCTTGCGTGATCACTGACCTAACACCCAGGAAGTGGGCGGAGACAGAGTGGGACACATGAGAATGACTGTGGTCTAAATGAGTATTCCCAAGTGTGTAATCTTGCACACCAATTTTTTACACACTCAGCAGGACCGCTCGCTCCTTTAATCTGCGCTATGTCTGAAAGCAAGTACCACCTTAACTGTGTTCCAAGCCTTCATAGCTTCACAGCTGGAGCTGTGTCAGCACCACCGCTAGCTGGAAGTCAGATGTGACTCTAAAAGCACAAGTGTGCCATTCAGAAACAAACCAGCTGTCCCAAGCATGCGAGCCCTCACCTTTCCCAGAGAAGCAAGAGTCAACACAGCCCTGCGTCCTGATACCTGCCGGGCAGTGCCGTGTAAGTTTCCTTTCAATTCCCATGTAAATCCCATAATGGCTGCCCTGGGAGGTAAGCATCGTTTCCCTCATACCAGAGATGAGGACATTCCCATTTCCTAGGATGAATCAACAAAGACAACTCACAATTGCTTCCACTTAGTTGCATCCCTTAGCTGGAGGCTGCGACCACCCAAGCACACCGAAAGGTCACATAAACGTGCTCACGGGTCAGGCTAACGCAGGTTCTGCCCGTTTCCGGATCTACAACCGGGACATGAGGCAGGAATGTTTTCTGGTCTTGATCAGGTCTTCCAAAGGTGTGCTCAGGCGATACCTCCCAGCGCCAGTCCCAAAGGGTCGGTAGGACAGCCTTCCAGACCTGGCTGACCTTGCCTGTCTTCACTACTGAGACATTTCCAAATGGCACGTCCTTCGTGGGTATAATCAGCACCTCTTCCCCATAACATTTGCCAAAGTGAGTTACCAACTAATGCTGCCTTGCCCCGGAACCTTTTGAAAATTTCCCTCGTGTGAAGGTTTTAATTTTTTTTTTTTTACCATGGGCAGCAATGCACGTTATTATTATTATTATTATTATTTATACATTTTTATTCCATTTAAATGAAAAGGATTCCAAGATGTGAGTGACAGCTGAGGTAAATCTTACTCGTCAGAGCGATTTCACTGCCCAGGGCACCGGATGGATTTCACGTGTAGGGTGCCATCACTCAAGGTTGTAGGGAAAGATGGTCACCCAAAGCCACGTCACAGTCCTTTCTCCAGCAAACAGGAATGCATGCAAGAGAGGCTGGATAAAAGATGAAGCCAGGGCTGGAGAGATGGCTTAGCGGTTAAGCGCTTGCCTGTGAAGCCTAAGGACCCCGGTTCGAGGCTCGGTTCCCCAGGTCCCACGTTAGCCAGATGCACAAGGGGGCGCACGCGTCTGGAGTTCGTTTGCAGAGGCTGGAGGCCCTGGCGCGCCCATTCTCTCTCTCTTCCTCTATCTGTCTTTCTCTCTGTGTCTGTCGCTCTCAAATAAATAAATTAATTAATTTAAAAAAAAAAGATGAAGCCACAGGGTTCCTGAATTTTAGGATAAATCTTAGAGGGCGTTGAATCATCCCATAACTTGACCAGCAATCCCACATGCGTATTCATAACAGGATGTATTTATCTGCTCCCGTGGGACAAAGTGCCACACACCCAGCAGGGTCCATGGGTTCACTTGGTGTCTCGGTTCTGTGTATCAGAAGGCTGGGCTCTTGGCTGGGGTCTCCATGTAGAGTTCCACACAGCCAAAGCTCTGGACAGTCAAGGAAGGACTCTGCTCTCGAGTACAGGGTGGGCAGAACCCAGCTCTTTTTTTCCTGTGGGATTGATGTCCCCATTTCCTTGATGGCTTTCAGCCAAAGGCCACTGTCAGCTCCAGGAAACCACCGTCATTCTTCATTGTGTGGTCGCCTCCGTGTTCAAACCAACAACAACCCGTGCATGTGTGTGTGTGTGTGCCCAGAGTCTTGTCACTGCTTTACCCCTGAGCCATGTCCCGAGCCCACAGGATCTGTCATGTTTCTGCCACCAGCAGCAGAAATGTCTTGTCTTGGCCATTCAGGGCTGATGTGATGAGATTAGGCACCTGGGAAAACCATTTTTAAAGGTTGGCTGAGTCCCACAGCAAGGCCACGTTCACAGATGATGGAGAGTCGAGGACATAGAACCGAGGGGACATTTGGAAGTCTGTCTACCCCACTCTGCAAATGGAATTAGGAAAAAATACCACTAGCTTTGCATATTCCCAACAGATAAAAGTGAGGTCCCTAGAGCTGGGCAGATGACTCAGTGGTTAATGCGCCTGCCTGCCAAGTCAATTACTCAGGACCCACGTAAAGCCAGATGCACAAAGTGGCAAATACATCCGGAGTTTGTAGTGGCTGGAGGCCTTGGTGAGCCCATTCTTTTTCTCTCTCTCTCTCTCCCTCTCTCTCTCTTTCTCTATCTCCTTACAAATAAATAAATAAAACAAACTATGGCAATTTTTTTTTGCAGCATATTGTGTCTTGATAATAGAGTGGTTTGTGATTCTGGAAACAAATAGATTTATGTTCATTTTGGAGAATGAACAGGAAGTACTCTCAAGAGCATACTTGTCTAGTAAGATTTCTTTGTGCCCTGGGTACCCACATGTTATCTTGTTTACAAGCTAGATTTTCTTCCTTTCCTTTAATGGAAAGGATAAAACACTCCAGGAACTGTTAAGAATACCCATGCTTCAATGCCCACATGTTATTTTATTACCCCTTTTAAATTTGTATGTGTGTGCATTTTTTGTGTGTGCCTGAGTGCACATCATGTAAGACAGAGGACAACCTTGGGTGCCATTCCTCAGGAGCTGTCCACCTTGTTTTTAAATTTTGTATTTATTTGAGAAAGATGCAGAGAGAGAGAAAGACAAAGAGAGAGAGAGAGAATGGGCACGCCAGGGCCTCCAACCACTGCAAATGAACTCCAGATGCATGCACCACCTTGTGCCTCTGGCTTCCGTGCATCCTGGGGGATTGAACCTAGGTCCATTAGCTTCGCAGGCAAGTGCCTTAACTGCTAAGCCATCTCTTCAGCCTCTGTCCACCTTTTTTTAAAAAAATATTTTTTGTTCATTTTTATTTATTTATTTGAGAGTGACAGAGAGAGAGGGAGAGAGACAGATAGAGAGAGAATGGGCATGCCAGTGTCCACCTTTTTTGATACAAGGTCTCTCACTGGCCAAGACTCACTGGCCAGAAAAACCCAGGGATCCACCTGTCTTTTCTCCCACCCCAGTGCAGAGATTACAAGTGTGTGTAACGCAGCACTGAGGAATCCCTAAGGAATCCCTGGTAGGAATCCATAAGTCAATGATTATATGTCATCCACATGCTAAAATCTATAAGGCTATGATGAGCCGAGGTCTATAAACTGCTAGCCACACTGTTGGTAGCTGAGAAGTAGAAAATAAAAATTCTGAAGCACCTTTTCATATAATGACTGCGACAAAAGTTGGTCCCAGCTAACTTTCTGGTAAGTACACCCCCTGGGTCTTATAGGCTTGAACCTATTTCAAAGACCAATTTCAAGAAGTTATTTTGTCTGGTCATTGAATATGTATTTTTTTTATTTTGATTAATAATTGATATATTCATGAAAGTAAAATAGAATCTTCCTCCTTATTCATTATGCGTCACTAGAAAGGAGTATTGATCTATCTCAGCTTCTAAGCAAAAATGCAAGCCTGGTGAATTTTCATATTTTTTAATGAGAGATTTTAATCAAAGCAAAAAACTATGTTTCAAAAATAAACATTGGGGGCTGGAGCGAAGGCTTAGCAGTTAAGGCACTTGCCTTCTAAGCCTAAGGACCCAGGCTCGGTTTCCCAGGACCTACCTAAGCCAGATGCACAAGGTGGCGCATGTGTCTGCAGTTTGTTTGCAGTAGCTGTCGGCCCTGATGTGCCTATTCTCTTTCTCTCTCTCTCTTTGCCTATTTACCTCTCAAATAAATAGATAGATAAACAAACAAACAAACACTGGGAATGTAGGCATGAGTTGCAGTCAGCTTCTCATTGCACTGCTTATGGGAGGAAAAGAGGTTTATGTCAGGCTCACGGAGTCCAGGGGATGAGTTTCCTTTCATAGATCCAAGCAGAGACACGCCACCGGGAGCCAGCTCCACCCGCGGGCACAAACAGCCCAAGCTCAAGCTGCTCTGAACACACCAAGTAGGGCAGGATGCAGATCAGCCCCCAAACACATCTCAGGACTGGACTTTAGCATCCTCCCCCAGTGACACCTTGTAGCAGGTGATCTGCCTGCTCTGGGCTCAAGTAAAAGGCACACTCAAAAATGGCTGGGCTCATGGGGCCATACACTCAAACTGTCACATTTAAACTGCCACAGTAAAGCAAACTTTCATCAATGTTTTTGAAAGAAATATTATTCTAAGCAGTTTGTTCTGAGCAGATATTCCTTATTTATTTGCCAGTAGAGAGAGAGAAAGGGAGAGGAAGGGAAGAGATGAAGGACTGGGGGAGCCAAGGCATCCTGAGAGTGCAAATGAACCCCAGATGCATGGGCCACTCTGTGCTTCCGGACCCATGTGGACACTGGGGAATCGAACCAGGGCCATCAGGCTTTGCGAACAAGTGCCTCCAACCACTGAGACATCTCTCAAGCCCTGTGCTTAATAGATTTCAAAAAGCTTTGTCTCCTCCCCTTCATGTTACTAGGGAAGTTCTCTTTGGTGCCAGGTAATGAAATGGAAGCAGGATGACCATGAAGAAACCATTCCTGCCCGCGTTTCCAGGATCACCACGGTCTGCTTCGGGACAGGTGTGCAGAAGCCTTCCTGGATGGCAATGAAAAGTTTTATTCCGAACCGGTGTCCTTCAGACCCTCATAGGGCCCCTCGTCTCTCTTTGTATGAGAACCTGTGCATAGACCGGCCTGAGTCTTGTCCCTCCTCTGACTGCCACCAGCTTGGTGGCTTTGAATTTGGGCCTCAGTTTTCCTCATAGGAAAACAAGGGCATTGCAAGGCAGCTCATTTTCTAGGATTTCCGTGGGGTCTAGATCAAAACTCTTAAACTGTGGGTCATGAATGTGGGGATCACGGAAAATTTGACAACAGTAAAGGTTTCTGAACATGCAACAACCAGAAATTTCAAACCAAATACACAATGAATCCAAGAGGGTGTCCCTGCCCCACACAGCTTGCTGATGTCACAGTGTAATGTCGCCGAAGGCCTACTTCTGTTAACTTGGTCTTGTGTGGGAGAACAATGTAAAATATGAAATATAACAAGATAGCCAACATAGAAAAGCTACCTGGAAATGTTATTTGGTTTAGATTCCTGATTCAGATGCTTCTTAGACAAGGTTAGAATAAAGCCAGCGTCTCTCTGTGTTGTAGAATCAGGGGTTTCCCACTGCAACAGACCTGAGACAGCTAACTCCCTGTTATTTCACAGCTGAGGTGTCTAAAGCTAAGTAGGATTGAGCCTTTCCCATAATCAACTCGAAGACATTCCTCGGAAGAAAGATCTCACAGGACTCCTTAGAAATGAATAATTTTCCTTCCTTTGGTTGGTTGCTTGGTTGTTTTTCAAGGTAGGGTCTCACGTAATGCTGGGCATGGTGATGCATGCCTTTAATCCCAGCACCTGGGAGGCAGAGGTAGGTGGATCGCTGTGAGTTCAAGGCCAGCCTGAGACTACATAGTGCGTTTCAGGTCAGCTTGGGCTAGTGCGAGACCCTACCTCAAAAAAAAAAAAAAAAAAAAAGATAGTGGAGAGGGGCTTCAGAGATGGCTCAGTAGTTACAGGCACTTGCTTGAAAGCCTGATGGTCCTGGTTCAATTCCCCAGTACTCATGTAAAGCCAGCTACACAAACTGGTGTGCGTCTGGAATTAGTTTGCAGTGGCAAGAGACCCTGTGTGTCCATGCTCTGTCTCCTTCTCACTCATGCTCAAGCAAATAAATTTAGAAAGATGTTTAAAAGATCACTCACAAGGGTTTAATTCACGAAGATCCCATTTCCTTACAGCTTCTTATATCCTGATCTGTCCCCAAAAGGTCCATATTTGTGTTTCTGTTTTCTAGTCTGTCTCGCCATCACTGCTTGATCACTGGCCCCTGACTTTACAGTGTTATCACCACCAGGTAGGTGGCACCATGCCCGTCTGCGTGGACTCTACAGCGTCCATCTCCACCCCGTGGCTTTGCTTGGATCTACCTCGTGTTAATTTGCCATGCGTCTGTGTCTCAGGAATGGCATCAGCTGGAGAAGTTGACTTGAGGGATGTGTGACAACCTTGATCTTTGTTTATGTTCAGTCAACACACATAGCTGGATGCTTCACCTTCATTCTTATTTAAAAAATTTTTTACTTACTTTTTTTTTTTGGTTTTTCGAGGTAGGGTCTCACGCTAGCCCAGGCTGACCTGGAATTCACTATGGAGTCTCAGGGTGACCTCGAACTCCCGGCGATCCTTCTACCTCTGTCTCCCAAGTGCTGGGATTAAAGGCGTGCGCCACCATGCCCGGCTACTTACTTATTTTTTAATGGTGCATACATTTTAATTTTTTTATTTAATTAATTTATTTGCAAGCAGAGAGAGATAAAGAGGAGATAGAGAGAGAATGGGTGCTCCAGGGCCTCTAGCCACTGCAAAGAAACTCTAGATGCATGCACCCATTTGTGCATCTGGCTTACGTGGACCCTGGGGATTTGAACCAGGGTCCTTTGACTTTGCAGGCTAGTGCCTTAGCCACTAAGCAATCTCTCCAGCCCTCATTCAGTTTTTTTTTTTTTTTAAGTTTTTATTTTTATTTACTTATTAGAGACAGAGAGAGGAAGAGAAAGAGAGAGTGGGCACACTGGGACCGCTAGCCCCCGTAAACAAATTCCAGACACACGTGCCACCACGTCTATCTATCTGGCTGTCATGGGACCTGGAGAAGGGGACCTGGGTCCTTAGGCTTCATAGGCAGGCGCTGTAAGTGCTAAGCCTCTCTCCAGCCCCTCACCTTCATTCTTCACAGTCTTTCCAAACCCAAAGCCATGCAAGGTTAACAACATTCACGTTTTCTGGACTGTTCTCATAAATTTCCTCTCTTATCATTAATTGGGGCTGGAATGCCACTTATAACTTGTCGCAAATAGTGCCTTTAATTCTTACACCGGCCATACGTATGCATAAAGGCAATTATCCCACTTCATAGATGTAGACAGCAAACCTTGAGGAGCGCCAATAACTTCTCCAAAGTCCAAAGGAAGTGGCTGACTTTCCTATAAGCAAAGTTACCCAAGATGGCTCTGGAGAGGACAAAAGTCCATCCTGAATGTTACCTTGCTCATTGTGTTTGCCCCGCCCCACAGGCCCATCCTGTCAATCCAGGCACCCTTCCCAGATTCCGAGTCAGTGGCTGGATCTGCGCCTTGGGGGAAAATAAAAGTCCATCTTGACCTTGTGCCCTTCCGGTTCCTCCTTCCTGCTTCCTAGAGGCCCTGGGGTGGGCAGTGTCCCTCTGCTGTGTCCTTCTGGCATGATGACCTGGTCTTAACATATGCCTAGATGCAATAGCACTCAGTACCTGACCATGGGCTGACCCCTTTGGAACCATGAGCCAAAACAAGTTCTTCCTTCTCTATGATTCTTTTTTAAAAAATTTTGTTTATTTTATTTTTTTCAAAATTTTTTATTTATTTATTTGAGAGCGACAGACACAGAGAGAAAGATAGAGGGAGAGAGAGAGAATGGGCGCACCAGGGCCTCCAGCCTCTGCAAACGAACTCCAGACGCGTGCGCCCCCTTGTGCATCTGGCTAACGTGGGACCTGGGGAACCGAGCCTCGAACCGGGGTCCTTAGGCTTCACAGGCAAGTGCTTAACCGCTAAGCCATCTCTCCAGCCCAAATTTTGTTTATTTTTATTCATTTATTTGAGAGCAACAGACAGAGGGAGAAAGAGGAAAATAGAGGGAGAGAGAGAGAAAATGGGCACTCCAGGGCCTCCAGCCACTGCAAACAAACTCCAGATGCATGCGCCCCTTTGTGCATCTGGGTCCTGGGGAATCGAGCCTCAAACCGGGGTCCTTAGGCTTCCCAGGCAAGCGCTTAACCGCTAAGCCATCTCTCCAGCCCCTACAAGTCTTTCCTTAGGGTGGTTATCACAGAGACAAAACTGGCTGACAGATGCCAGGGCCCTTCTCAGCAAGCTCCGTCACTGTCCCTTATGGCTCAGGGAGTCAACAAGACCTCAGGCAGTGTGTAGAGATGCTGAGTCACCCACAGTGCAGTCGAGACAAACAAGACGAGGTACAAAAGCCTGGAGAAAATGCTCGTCTCCTTCTTTTGTTTGTTTCTATGGAGGAGGGAGAACAGAGCCATGGCCATTCTTGCTCAAAGGAGCAAGGGAGGAGACGCAGACCTGTCGCCAGTCAGGACTCATCAAGGAAATGGGAACAGTTGCCTTCATTCATCTCCCTCAGACATAGCTCTAGCAAGAATACAAAAGAGACATTGTTCTTCTGAGTCCCAGAAAGAGAAAAAGGAAAAGAAGTCTAAAAAAATGATTTTTTGGGGAATTCAAACGGAAGAAGATAAACTGAATAATAGCTAAGATTTGCTCTCAAGTTTGATCCACTGAATCTTGCTGATTCTGTCTTCTCACTCTGAGAAATAATTTATATCTGCCTGCCTATTAACAATGTCATTGGTCACCCTTCTGTTAAAGGCAAATCACTAAAAATAAAAATATGATGGGATTGAGAAATACATATTGAGCCTCACGAGACTAGAGAAAGAACCTCTGTCAAACTGTGTGAGTTCAAGTCCTGGTTTCCTTGCTTCCTGTGTGAGCTGAGGTGATTTACCTGCTCTCCCAGTGCATCATCTGTAAATACGGACAAATACAGCATCTCACTCACAGGGTGTGGAAAAGTAGATAAATGTAGGGCACATATGAAGTGTTTGCTGTTACTTGAAAGTCATTTCAAAATAATATTTGATTAGTTACAGCTCTCATCTCTCCAGTTTTCAACATAAAGCTCAGGATGGGGAAGGTGTGCTTATTCTAGTTAAAAATGCTTCTGGGGCTGTAGAGATGGCTTAACAGTTAAGGCACTTGCCTGTGAAGCCAAAGGACCCAGGTTCAATCCCCTAGTACCTAAATAAACCAGAAGCACAAGGTGGCGCATGCATCAGGAGTTGTTTGCAGTGGCTGGAGGCCCTGGCCCACCCATTCTCTCTCTCCCTAATAAATAAAAATTAAAAAAAATAGAGCCAGGCATGGTGGCACATGCCTTTAACCCCAGCAGCACTTGGGAGGCAGAGGTAGGAGGAGCGCCGTGAGTTCGAGGCCACCCTGAGACTACACAGTAAATTCCAGGTCAGCCTGAGCTACAGTGAGCGTACCTCAAAAAAACAAACAAAAAACCCCCACAAAGCTTCTGGTGCAAAGTAACAAGAAACCCCTACAAGTAGTGTTTTAAACTATAAATATTTTGTGTAGGAGGTCTCTGCTCACACTTTCCTTAAGAGGACACAGCAGCTCTTGGCTACCAGCCTGGGGCAAGCTTCCCTTGCCTGGCACGGGCAGTCAGCTCCCAGCACCCCCAGCCGAAGGAGGCAGAACGTGGCTGGCTTCTTCTGGGAGCAATCGTTGTTACTTTGACAAAGGGAGTCTCTCAGGAGCCAACGAGAGCCAACATATGGTGAGACATTCAAAGTATTCCAGTTAAAAGTCAGAACAAGAAAATTCAACCCACTCACAGTTGTTATTAAATATTTTCATGAAAGCCTTAACCATAGCCATATGCTGTGAACATTTTATGTTTAAAATTAAATTAAATTAAAACTCAGTTTCTGGACTGAGGATAATATAATGCAGTTGGTAGAGGACTGCTTGCCTAGCCAGCGTGAATCTCTGGGTAACATAGCCCGCTGGCATTATTGGGGCCCACACCTGTAAATCCAGCCCTCAGGAAGCGGAGGCAGGAAGGTCAGAAGTTCATGGCCATCCTCAGCTCCACATAACAAATTCTAGGCCAGCCTGGGATACATGAGACTCTTCTCAAAAGAAAACAAATGAAATGAAATGAAACAAGGCACTTGGGTCCTGTCTCTCACGTGGTTAGTGCCCACCACATTGGATGACCCCAAACAGTCCCAGGGTTTGATTTAATAGTACGGTGGCTGTGTGTCCGTACTTGATCAACCTTTTTTTAAAACTTATTTTTATTAATTTATTTGGCAGCGGGAAAGAGGGAGAGAGAAAGAGAGAGAACGGGGTGCATCAGGGCCTCCAGCCATTGCAAATGAACTCCAGATGCATGCATCTCCTTGTGCATCTGGCTTACATGTATACTGGGGAAATCAAGCCTCGAACCGTGGTCCTTAGGCTTCACAGGCAAGTGCTTAACCACTAAGCCATCTCTCCAACTCCTGATCAACCTTTAAAGTGTGAACATTTGTTGAATGCATAATGTTGAATGCATAAGAATCTTCCTGACCGAAATACGCAGGTACACAAACACACAGACATACAAAAAAAGCAAAGGTATACAAAAATCCACAGGTAGACACACACACACACACACACACACACACACACACACACACACACACACATACATTGGTCATTATTGGCAGCACTCAAAAAACTTGAAATGGGGGCTGGAGAAATGGCTTAGCGGCTAAGCGCTTGCCTGTGAAGCCTAAGGACCCCGGTTCGAGGCTCGGTTCCCCAGGTCCCACATTAGCCAGATGCACAAGGGGGCGCACGCGTCTGGAGTTTGTTTGCAGAGGCTGGAAGCCCTGGCGCACCCATTCTCTCTCTCTCCCTCTATCTGTCTTTCTCTCTGTGTCTGTCGCTCTCAAATAAATAAATAAAAAATTCTAAAAACAAAAGAAATGACAGAAGCCCATCAACAGCTGAACAACGTAGTGAATTATCACACATTCATGTTGACATATCACAGCTCACAGCTCTTTGAAGGGACACAGATTTAGTATTTAATATTTTGGTTGTTGACTCTGACAAGTTATTGATAACATATGGATATGTGTTTTAAGTCTATTTCCTATCATTTATATAAACACGCATGCTCGTTTTTGCGTACACTTCAGAAGGGGACTACGGACCAACCAGGGAAAGGGTAGGCGTGCCTGGAGTTCAGGACTGAAGGCGTCCACAGTCGGGCACCTCCTGGACTTTGAATCTCCACTGCCTCTCTCACCACACCCTAGTCCTTCCTGGTCCTGATACATTTATACAGATGGAAAAATGTTTTTCAGAAGCTTGACGTATAAATAAAGGTTTCCATTTAGATTCTGTGTACTTGTATAGTAGCTGATGGATTTTGAGACAGGGTCTTGTGTAGCCTAGACTGACTTTGAACTTTCCACCATGCCAAAGATGACCCTTGCTTATCCCATCTGCACCTCCTGAGTGTTGGGACTGCAGGCGTGTGCCGTCTTGACCAGCTAGTGTTTTGACTTTCATGTGTCGCTTATGTGTATGTAATACGGTGTGCGTGCATGTATGTTTGTGTGGTGTAGGAACATGTATTTGCCCTTGTAATGATCCATGCACTCATCTGTGGCTAGGGCGGGGGGCACCAGCAACAGCCAAAGAAAGCGTGGTTCATTATTTGCCACATGTGTGCAACAACCCAGACTCACTGTTGAATGCCCAAAATGAATGAGAGCACACTCATGTCACTTTTCATGCCAAGCCTCCATGCAATTTCTTCTGACCAACACTCATACATACGCGCTTAATTACATTACTTGTATTTAAAAAATATTTTATTGGGCTGGAGAGATGGCTTAGCAATTAAGCGCTTGCCTGTGAAGCCTAAGGACCCCGGTTTGAGGCCTGACTCCCCAGGACCCACGTTAGCCAGATGCACAAGGGGGTGCACGCATCTAGAGTTCATTTGCAGTGGATGGAGGCCCTGGTGCGCCCATTCTTTCCCTCTCTTTCTCTCTCTCTCCCTCCCTCTTTCTCTCTCTGTCTGTTGCTCTCAAATAAATAAAAATAAACAAAAAATTTTGAAAAATATTTTGATTGATTGGTTTGGAAAGAGAGAGAGAAGGGGGGGGGATTACTGATAATGAGTTAATGCAGTTCCCATGATGGTTGTCGTTTGCGACTCCAGCACAACCCGACGCCCAGTTTACAGAGGGGCTGGGTGTTACCCACCTCAGTCAGCTATGGAAAGTCTATAGTGCCAAACAATGGAGCAGATCATTTTCCCTGATAACCATCAACTTTGGTAACATGGAAATACTGATAGTCACTTAGTAACTAAAGCAAAGACCACATTAATCTCTAATTTTCACCAAAGTTCCACTTCAACCAAGTGTCTATTATTGGACTATTAAATAAGCCACTTTGTGTTTAGAGATACATACCTAAATTACAAATTTAATCTATGTTTTAGGCTGAGAGGGAAATAGCCTCATTTTTAAGGGAAAAATAGAGTGTTTTTTAAACAAGACTCATTTTTCTTCATTGCTGGAATTTTTCCTGGCTAGATCAAATCGCATGGAAATGAACATTAGTTTTGATTTTCATATTCACTGCTGGTCTTGAAAAATTTAGATCCTCTCAAGATTCTTCAGAAATCCATTACTTGTTTCAATCATTATAATTGCTTATGAATAAGTTAGCCACTTTAGATGTTTGTTCTGGGTCTTGCTTTATCCTCCTATAAATTTAAATTTAACAGGTTGGAAAAACCAATATCAAGAAGCCTAAAATTCCATAGTCTTATCTAAATTTTAAAATAACCTAACAGAAATCTGCTCTTGCTCCTGGTGATATTTGATATGAATATATTTTCTTAAAAATTTCTAGTTAATTATCACATATCTCTCCCACTGTTAAGAATTAGGCACTGAGCCGGGCGTGGTGGCGCACGCCTTTAATCCCAGCCCTTGGGAGGCAGAGGTAGGAGGATCGCCATGAGTTCAAGGCCACTCTGAGACTCCATAGTGAATTCCAGGTCAGCCTGGGCTAGAGTGAAACCCTACCTCGAAAAAAAAGAAAAAGAAAAGATAAAGAAAAGAAAGAATTAGGCACTTATTACTATCACTGCTTGAATTAAGTATCTTAATGAGGTACGCTGTTTTAGGGACAAAAGTACACAATTACATTAGTTTAACAAAAACTAAATTTATAGCTCATGTATCTGGAGATTTAAGGGGTTCCGGGTTTGAGGAGAATGAGGCACAAGTGCTCAGTACTTTCCATGTTTGTTTCTCTCCATCTTCAAGTTCCCTTTTCCTTTGTGGGTGTTTTGCTTCTCCGCGCATTTCGTATGGACTTCAGAAGGGTGGCAGCCAGCACCTTCCTTCACCTTTACAGTTAAGAGCTCAGTAAACTCCATTGCTGAACAAAGGGTTATCTTTCCTAATAGCTCCTGAAATTCCAGGAGAGATTGCGATTGGTCCAAATCGGGCCCTGAGCTAGATCTGAACCAGTCCCAGTATCCAAGGTTTCTATTCTCATTGGTCAGGCCCGGACCGCGTACTTCCTCCTAGGCATCAACCAGAGGGTGCAGGCAGCTTGCTATTGTCCTTGGGTCTCTAAGGCCTCGGAGGGCATACTGGGCATGCTGGGCTTGGAGCACACACTCCTGTGTGCCCAGTCTCCCTCACCTGGTGCCCTCACCTCCTGCACATCCTTCCTTCCTCTTCTTACTTTATTTAAAAGTCTCTTGTCTGATAATATTTTTCTGTTGCACTCACCACAGCCTAACACACATTCTTCATTATTCCTCTTCCACGGCTAAGGACGTAACCTCCCTGGGGGCATGGAGTTCTGATGCTTGTGGTCCATCTAGTGCCTAAAACAGGGTTAGGTATATGAAGGAAGCAAAGATCCTATGTGTTGCAGGGCGTAGTGGAACGTAACTTTAATCCCAGCCAGCACTCAAGAGAGGCAGAGGTAGGAGGATCATCATGAGTTTGAGGGCACCCTGAGAATACAGAGTGAATTCCAGGTCAGCCTGGGCTAGAGTGAAACCCTATCTTGAAAAACAAAACAAAACAAAAAAGACACTATGCGTAGAGCCAGCAACTGCCAATCAGTGGGACTGTCTCTGGAACTAACGTTCCAAAGCATGGATAACATGGCCATGGGAAAATACCCTGCGGCTGAGTATTGCTTTTTCCACCAGGGAGGCTCTGACCAAGTCAGATACGGTGTGCACTGTTTCCATCA
Source organism: Jaculus jaculus (assembly GCF_020740685.1). NCBI lineage: Eukaryota > Metazoa > Chordata > Mammalia > Rodentia > Dipodidae > Jaculus > Jaculus jaculus. Next base: position 7,872,287 of record NC_059123.1, read on the forward strand.
ACACAGAATTCTGTGCACGGTGCTCTAATTAGGGCCTGGTGTGTAACAACAATTTATAGCCAGTTTCCACCTGACACTTCATGCCTACCAAGCTGTGTTAAGAATACAGGATCTGCTCTGACTCCAAACTGCAGCTTCTGAGAACAACCAGTTGCTTATGTACCATCATGGTTGATGTATCTGCCAACATGATTCGCTTGGCCAGAGCTTTCTGGCAGACGCCTCAGTCTTCTGCTCATGGCAACCACAGCAGACACAGCACCATTGGGGGAAACAAGACTAAATGTTCACATCATGTGTCCAAAGGCGGTCTTAGTGCCTTGAGTTCTGGAAGGATTTATTGCTACTTCATTTTGCAATACACAAACGATGGCTCCTTATTAAAAAACAATGCGGGGCTGGAGAGATGGTTTGGTGGTTAAAGCACTTGGCCTGAAAAGCCAAAGGATCCAGGTTCAGTTCCCCAGGACCCATGGAAAGCCCGATGCACAAGGTGGCACATGCATCTGGAGTTTGTTTGCAGTGGCTGGGAGGTCCTGTCATGCCTGTTTCCCATTCTTTCTCTCTCTCTCTCTTCCTCTTGTTTTTTCTCTCTCTGGTAAAATTAATTAATTAAATAAGTAAATAAGGGCTGGAGAGATAGCATAGCGGTTAAGCACTTGCCTGTGGAGCCTAGGGACCCCGGTTCAAGGCTCGATTCCTCAGGTCCCACATTAGCCAGATGCACAAGGGGGCGCACGCGTCTGGAGTTCCTTTGCAGTGGCTGGAAGCCCTGGTGTGCCCATTCTCTCTCTCTCTCTCTCTCAAATAAATAAATAAAAATAAAAACAAAAAAGTTATAAAAGTAAGTAAATAAATAAATGAAAAAGAATACGTTTACCTCATCCTTTCTACAAGTCCACTCTCCTTTTCAGAAGTCACAAAAGGTGTCAGTTTAGCAAGGGTTGTGTTTCTTCTCTTTCCATGCATTTATATAAAAACACACAGCTAGAGCACCTGTATTTCGAGCCCGCCCCCCCCCCACATCCCAGGCACCGTTAAAGGCCTGCCTCTCCCCGCCGCTCCCAGCCACCACCAGCTTGTCTTAGGGACCGGCTGTGGGTGGCTCTGGCCAGCTCTGCTCAGCTGCACTGGTGCTGTGTGGGCAAGGTGTGGCCTATGGCCCAAGGAGATGAGAGGTGAGGGCTGTATCTCTTACTGTACCCCATCCCTGCTTGAATAAAGGTGTACCCCAGCTAGCAAAGAAAAAAAAATACACAGCTAGAATGTTGAAGATTAAAAATCACGTGTATGTGCATATATATATATATACATATATATATATGCACATGTGGTTGTTTTGTTTGTGTATATGTGGTGTGTGTATGCATATTGGTATGTGTGTGGGCATTTGTGTATGCAGGTGTGTACACTCACGTGTGTGTGTGTGTGTGTGTGTGTGTGTGTGTGCATGCGTGTGGAGGCCAGAGGTTGATGTCACGTGTTTTCCTCCATTGCTGCCCATCTCACTTACTGAGACAGAATTTCTCACTTGAACCCAGAGCTCACCCATTTGGTGTCTAGCTAGACAGCATGTACTGGGGACCCCCTGTCTCCGCCTCCTGGGCACTAGGTGTATAGAGAGCCGCCGCATCCACCTGACATTTACGTGGAATCTGGGGGTCCAAGCTCCAGTCTTCACGCTTGCACCCCAAGTCCTGGGCCCCCGAGCCATCTCCCAAGGCCTCGATGCGTACGAGTAAAGTGATCTCTTCACTTACAGACTTTGGGATATCTTCCACACCCGTGCACACAGAGCACAGTGATCATGTGTTTAGGTTAACCTTATGTGCCTTAATTGGAATCAGTACCCTCTTTGCTAGTTTGGACAATAAATGATGTGTACCTCACAATGAATGCCCAGCATTTTTAAATTTTTTATTTATTTATTTGAGAGCGACAGACACAGAGAGAAAGACAGGTAGAGGGAGAGAGAGAGAATGGGCGCGCCAGGGCTTCCAGCCTCTGCAAGTGAACTCCAGACGCGTGCGCCCCCTTGTGCATCTGGCTAACGTGGGACCTGGGGAACCGAGCCTCGAACCGGGGTTCTTAGGCTTCACAGGCAAGCGCTTAACCGCTATGCCATCTCTCCAGCCCTAAGACCAACATTTTTTATCTTGTTTTATGTGTAAACCTTCTGGGCATCACGAACACAATTGCAATGAACATGTATGTCTCTGTGAGCAGGTGTGTATTACAGGATGAAAGTCTAAAAATCTCACTGGGAAGTTAAGGGTAGGTTAATTTTTATATATGTCCAAGTGGTTCTCTATAAAGTCTGCACCATTTTATGCCTCTGTCCCCACATTCACAAAACCAACTCTGGGTATTACACATTGATTAAGCCAACATTATAGGAAAAACAATCACATTTCATTGTACATGAGGTTGAACTTTTTTTCATATTTATCTTACCCTCTTTATGGGTTTTATCCTGTTTACTTGTAGGTGTTCTTGTATATTAGATGTAAAACACGAGCCATAAATATGCTCTCCTAGTCTTTTACTCTACTTTCCCAATAGCATGGGAAACAAATATATAGTTCCATAACTACGCTATAATTTTAGTATTAATATTTGCCAAAATAATTTAAAGGAATGTAACTCAAAGCAATGTCAAGCTTTCTTATCTTATGACTTTCCAAGTCACATTTACAGATATATCCCAACCTGTGGTGGTTTAATTCAGGTGTCCCCCATAAACTTTTGAATGGTAGGTTTCCAGCTGATGGAGATTTGGGAATTAACCTCCTGGAGGCAGTGTATTGCTGGGAGTGGACTTATGGGCATTATAACCAGTGTCCCCTTGCCAATGTTTGGCACAATTTCCTCCTGCTGTTCTCCATCTGATGTTGGCCAGGGGGTGATTTCCAACCACTGATCATGCCATCGTTTTCCCCTGCCATCATGGAGCTTTCCCTTGAGCCTGTAAGCCAAAATAAATCCTTTTTTCCCCACAAGCTGCTCTTGGTTGGGTGGTTTCTGCCAGCAATGTGAACCTGACTGCAACAGTAATGTGATACCGAGGAGTGGGATTGCTGCTAGACACCTGACTATGTGGCTTTGGCCTTTTCGAGCTGATTTTCAAGAGGAATGTGGGAGGATTTGAAACCTTGGCCTGAGAGACTCCTTGCAATGCTGTAAGTACAGCTTGATGGACTGTTCTGGTCAGAGTTGAAAGACCTGAATGCAGTAAGAACTATGGACTGTGAGGTTTGGCTTATGAGGGTGAGAAAGAGCTTTGTATGGACTGGACTAGAAGCAGTTTGTGTGTGAGGCTTACTGTTATTCCCATGTCCTGAGAACTTGTGCAGGGTTGCATTGCATAGAAATGGACCGGTGGGGGCTGGAGAGATGGCTTAGAGGTTAAGCGCTTGCCTATGAAGCCTAAGGACCCTGGTTCGAGGCTCAATTCCCCAGGATCCACATTAGCAAGATGCACAAGGGGGCGCACGCGTCTGGAGTTCATTTGCGGTGGCTGGAGGCCCTGGTGCGCCCATTCTCTCTATTTCTCTCTCTATGTGTGTCAGTTACTCTCTCTGTCTGTCGCTGTCAAATAAACAAATAAGAATAAACAAAAAAAAAAAACTTAAAAAAAAAAGAAATGGACTGGAGTGAGCGGAGGGATATGGCACAGAAAGAAATCTTTAGGCCAAAACTGCTGCTGCCTGTTCTGATGAAATTGAGAGATTACAACCATTGAGATTGGGCCAGCTGAACTGCATTGAGACAACAGGAAGTGTGTGGACTCTTTGGAAGGGGCCTGAGTGTTCAAGAAGTGTCCTGTTCTTCAAGGTCTGCAATATTCCCCCCTGGATTAACAAATTGGCACCCCACCTGGTTTTGTGGAATATAAAAAAATGCAAGAAAGAGAGGGTCATTGAATCTGCAACACAGTCTTGTGTTCTGGAAATGGCCATGGGCAGTGTGAAGCAGGTTTTCTAGCTGCCTGCAGATCGGTGGATCTGGAGACCAATGGAGCCATGAAGATGAACTGTGGGTTGCAGTGGAGATGCCAGGACCACGAGATGGCTGCCAAAGAGAGCTGCCAGCCCCAGATGAAGTTTTCCAGGACTGTGAGTAAACTAGCTGGAGGAGCGGAATTAGAACTCCAGAGACTTGTTGCTGGTTAGGATTATTGGATTTAGAGACTTGTCACTGGTTAGAGTTGTTGGTCTTGGAGTTTGATGTTTGCCCTGGTTGTTTTAAATCTTGTGTTGGTTGAATATTTCTTTGCTATGCCCAATGCCGTCTTTTGCCATGCAAATGTTTATTCTGTGCCATTATGGGGTTTTTGGCGATTTTTTTTTGCTGTTATGGCTCAGTTAAAAGACCTTGCTTGGGGGCTGGAGAGATGGCTTAGCGGTTAAGCGCTTGCCTGTGAAGCCTAAGGACCCCGGTTCGAGGCTCGGTTCCCCAGGTCCCACGTTAGCCAGATGCACAAGGGGGCGCACGCGTCTGGAGTTCGTTTGCAGTGGCTGGAAGCCCTGGCGCGCCCATTCTCTCTCTCTCCCTCTATCTGTCTTTCTCTCTGTGTCTGTCACTCTCAAATAAATAAATTAAAAATTAAAAAAAAAAAAAAGACCTTGCTTGGATTATGGGGATGTTTGAACATCATTAAGACTGGCAAAAACTATGGGGACTTTTTAAAGTTGGACTGAATGCATTGTATTTTCTATCATGTATGGGGGCAAGGGGTAGAATGTGGTTTGATTCAGGTGTCCCACATAAACTTAAGTGTTCTGAATGCTAGGTTCCCAGCTGATGGAGATTTGGGAATTAACACCTCCTGGAGGGAGGGTATTGTTGGGGGCGGGCTTGTGGGTGTTAGAGTCAGTGTCCCCTTGCCAGTGTTTGGCACACTCTCCTGTTCCTGTTGTCTACCTTATGTTGGCCAAGGGGTGATGTCCACCCTCTGCTCATGCCATCATTTTCCCTGCCATCACGGAGCTTCCCCCTTGAGCCTATCAACCAAAATAAAGCTTTTTCCCACAAGCTGCTCTTGGTTGGGTGATTTCCACCAGCAATGCGAACCTGACTGTAAAACAAACATAAACAAGTGTTATAATCAATGGGCAGAAGCAGAAATTATCTAATATGATGCTGGCTTTTTCATCAACTTCTGTAGATGTACATGTATGTACGTATGTGTGCATGCATGTGTAGGGCTCCACATAGTATGCATGTGGAGGTCAGAGTTGTCATTTGCATCCCGCCTCCTGTGCAAATGAATGTGGTCTTGAGCCACGTTACATGGGTGCTGGGGAATTAAACCTGGGCTGGCAGGCTTTGTAAGCAAGCACTTAACCACTGAGCCATCTCCCCAGCCAATGTGATCTATTTTTACAATCAAGATTCCATATACAAACAAGCATGTAACATTCGTTCTCTACCCCCAACAACATTATCCTCTCTCCCTACCTCTAACTAGTTCCCTTTCTCTCTCCAAATAGTCCTTTTATTGCTTTCACACTGTGTGTGTGTGTGTGTGTGTGTGTGTGTGTGTGTGTGTGATTCACATGAGAAAAAACAATACTTTTCTTTTTTCTTCTCCCATCACCTTCACCTGTCCCTCTCACTTTTTCCATTAGTCTCCATCTTCCCCTCATCCCTGCACAAAAATCAATCCAAAAGGGATCAAAAACCTTAATGTAAGACCTAAAACACTGAAACTATTAGAGGAACTCACAGGACTTACCAGAAAGGACTCCAGTAGCTTGAGAAATAGTAGCAAAAATTAACAAATGGCACTGCATAAAACAAGCAAATCATTTTATCTTAATACCTAATTTCTCCAAAAAATGTTTCCTGATTCCTTAAAAAAAAAAAAAAAAAAAAACAATTGTTTTAGCAGGGCGTGGTGGCGCACGCCTTTAATCCCAGCACGCAGGAGGCAGAGGTAGGAGGATCACTGTGAGTTCAAGGCCACCCTGAGACTACAGAGTTAATTCCAGGTCAGCCTGGACCAGAGTGAGACCCTACCTCAAAAAACCAAAAACAAAACAAAGAAACAAAAAAAAACCAACAACATGGAAAATGCTAATAAAATTTTGAAAAAAAAAAAACCAATTGTTTTAATTATACAGTTTTCAGTTTAAAAACAAACATTATTAAAAGTAAATCCTACAAATAAAAATATCATCTCTTCAGAGAAAGGAAAACTTAGTGAGATTCTCACATTTTTTCATGCTTCAATTACATCTCTGATTTTTAAAAAATGTTTTAAATTTATTTTCCTTTATTTATTTGAGAGAGAAAGATAGACAGGAAAAGAGAGAGGGAGGGTAAGAATGGGTGCTCCAGGGCCTCCAGCCACTGCAAACGAACTCCAGATTCATGCGCCCACTTGTGCATATGGCTTACATGGGTTCTGGAGAATCGAACCTGGGTCCTTTGGCTGAGCAAGCAAATGCCTTAACCACTAAGCAATTTCTCCAGCCCACATCTCTGATTTTTGTTTTGTTTTGTTTTGTTCTTGATTTTCGAGGTAAGGTCTCACTCTAGGCCAGGCTGACTTGGAATTCACTATGGAGTCTCAGGGTGGCCTCGAACTCACAATGATCCTCCTATCACTGCCTCCCTAGTGCTAGGATTAAAGGTGTGTGCCACCATGCCCAGTCCATCTCTGATTTTTTAAAAAGTATTTTATTTATTTGCAAGGAGAAAGAACATGTGTGTGAGTATGGTTGTACCAGGACCTCTTGCCACTGCAAATGAACTCCAGACACATGTACCATTATGTGCATCTGGGGAATCGAACCTGGGCTGTCAGGCTTTGTAAGCAAGCATCCTTAACCACTGAGCAATCTCCCTAGCCCTACATCTCTGAATTTTTGTTTGTTTGTTTGTTTTTTGAGGGAAAGTTTCACTCTAGCTCAGGCTGACCTGGAATTCACTATGTAGTCTCAGGGTGGCCTCGAACTCACTGCGATCCTTCTACTTCTGCCTCTCAAGTTCTACGATTAAAGGCATGTACCACCATGCCTGGCATCTCTGAATTTTTATCACCAACAACTTTCATGAAGGTTGAGCCAACTTTCACCTCAAGGTCACAGTGAATGTCCTGTCATGGAACTGGCATCTATACTGTGACTCATCATGATTTTTCAATAATTCAAAAATGTCTGGTGATTTCTAGAGAGACCAGACATAAGCAGTTTTTAAAATGTCAGCACTGGAGAGATGGCTTCACAGTTAAGGAACTTTCCTACAAAGCCTAAGTCCCAGGTTCGATTCCCCAGGACTCATGTAAGGCAGATGCACAAGGTGGCACATGACTCTACAGTTTGTTTGCAGTGGCTGAAGGCCCTGGTGCACCCATTTTCTCTCTCTCTCTCTTTCTCTCTCTCTGCCTCTCTCTCGGTACATCTTTCTCTTTCTCAAATAAATAAATAAAAATTTTAAAACATTTTGAAAAATTCTATTGTTCTTTGGCAAGAAGATTTTATCCAAACACTTTCACATATGGAAACATGCTCATGCTTTTTGCCACAAGTAGTTGGCAATTCTTTTTGCTTTATTTGAATGAAAAAATAAACACTATTTAATGAGCTTTTCTCCGAATAGACACACTTTTTAATTGCCAAAAGTTAAAAATGCGAAAAGAAATCAGCAGCAGTGACAGTTCCAGATAAGAAGACTGTGTTCTTCCGCAAAGTTTTTTCCTAAGCCCTCAAGGTAAAGCTTTCATCATATGCAGCCCATCCAGAGAATTCCACTTGATCATTATTTCTATAAGGCAGTTCTTGAAAATAAACCCTCATAAATTTTAAAACAAAAAATATGGACTTGAGTTGTTATGGGGGGAACCAACTGCTCTCTAATTGAACTGGAGGCCCGCTCCGTGGGAAGGAATACATCCCTGATACTGAAAACTTACATCAGGGGTAGTCATGAGACCTAGGGATTGCTAAATATATATACTATGCTCACCCAGCTGCCTAGTAAGCCCTTCTCTTAATGTTCATACCCATACATTAATTCTACTCTCACTTTGCTAGAGAACTTTCTCTTTTCAGATGGCAGAGAACCTTGGGTTGACTCAGAAGGCACCATGGTGCTGAGAAGAAGTGACAGAGGAGTGCTCAGCACTGCAATATCTCTATTACACCTTCCAAGGCTCAGGGTCCATTGCAAAAGAGGTGGTGGGAAGAATGTAAGAGCCAAAGGAAGGGTAGAACTCCTTACAATGTGCTCCTCCAGACGCAAAATGGCCTGGATATCCATGACCTCACAGTGCCTGACACTACCTACACAAGACCATTGTAATAGGGGGAAAATATCAAGACATCAGAATAAAAGAGAGACTGATTGGGAGGGGGAGGGGCATGATGGAGAATGGAGTTTCAAAGGGGAAAGTAGGGGAGGGAGAGAATTACCATGGGTTATTGTCTACAATTAATGAAGTTGTCAATAAAAATAAATAAATTAATTAAAAACAAAAAGAATTGTCAAATGCCAATGCTGGGATAACACAGATGTTGGAATAATCTGACAAGGGTTTTACAGTGGCCATCATAAAAATACTTCCACAACTATGAACACACGTGAAGCAAATGAAAAAAAAAAAAAAAAAGTTTCAGCAAAAACAGCCGGACGTGGGGGCCCACACCTTTAATCCCAGCACTCGGGAGGCAGAGGTAGGAGGATTTCCATGAGTTCAAGGCCACCCTAAGACTCCATAGTGAATAACAGGTCAGCCTGGGCCAGAGTGAGACCCTACCTCGAAAAAAAACAACAACAAAGAAGGAAAGAAAGAAAGAAAGTCATGCATAAGAACCAAGGGGAAATTTTAGAATTGAAAGATGTAATAAGCAAAAAGAAAACTCAATAGATGGGTTCAAAATAAACTTGACCAGGGCAGTGAAAGAACAGTTAACTCGAAGCCAGACACCAGGAATATGGAATCTGAACATCAAGGACCAAGCATTCACCCAGCAGGCTCGGAGCGAGCCAGGAGAGGACAAGCCGGCCAAGGGAGCCCTCAGTCAGGAGCCTGGCCTGTGAGTCAAGGAAATTAACTTTGATGAATACAAACAGGCATTTTTGACAATTACCATTATTTACAAATGCAAACACTATGCAAAATACAGTGCTTATGCCCAGCTGTGATTTCACACTGCCTATTCCCACAATGAACACGCAAAACGAGGAGTCAATAGACCATCTGATACAACAGAGAAGCTTCTCTAATTATCTGAATTAAAAAACAAAATTGGGGAGTAAAAAAATGACAGCTTATTTCCTCCACAGGGTCAAGAGTCAACGACCACCAAAAACACACTCAGTTGTCATTAGTGTATCAAAAAAAAAAAAAAAAAAGACACTATTTCTGTTGAGAAAAGCAGTAAAAAGAAAATTTGCAAGCTTGTTTTTCCCTCAAATGTAGATTTGTGCTCATAGCAGAAAGAGACCGCCTATTATTCTGCCTGCTTTGTGCTGATAATAAAACGAGAAACTTCTGTGCCAATACAAGTCATCCCACCCCCCATATTGATTCTTCCAATATGGAACTTAAGCTAGCATGAATAAATGTTTGGATTTTTTTTTCTTGTTTTTTTTTTCTTTTATATCCCTAATGCATTTCAAAGTCCTTTATATTTTTAAAAGATGTTGAGAAGTTTAAATTATTTGTCATTAAGGGAACGCAAAAATAGTTGCTTGAAGTAAAGTCAGACGTGTCTCTGTGTGAGGTCTACCTTTATCTTTCACCACCCATTTTTTTTTTTTGCACATGTGCATATGTGTTGTGCATGCACCCATGCATGTGTGTTCATGCATGTGTGCGTGGATGGAGGCTGGAAGTTGAGATCAGGTATGTTCCTTGTTTGCTCTCCACCATATTTCTTTTTTAAAAAATATATTTTGGGCTGGAGAGATGGCTTAGCGGTTAAGCGCTTGCCTGTGAAGCCTAAGGACCCTGGTTCGAGGCTCGGTTCCCCAGGTCCCACATTAGCCAGATGCACAAGGGGGCGCACGCGTCTGGAGTTCGTTTGCAGAGGCTGGAAGCCCTGGCGCGCCCACTCTCTCTTTCTCCCTCTATCTGTCTTTCTCTCTGTGTCTGTCGCTCTCAAATAAATAAATAAAAAAAATTTAAAAAGAAATATATTTTTTATTTACTGAGAAAGAGAGATAGGGATGTAGCCAGACAGAGAGAGAGAATAGGCACACCAGTGTCTCCAGCCACTGCAGAAGAATCCCAGACGCATGTGCCACCTTGTCCATCTGGCTTACGTCGGTCTTGGGGCATTGAACCGAGGTCTCTTGGCTTTGCAGGCAAGTGCCTTAACCACTAAGCCATCTTTCCAGCTTTCTACCTGTGGTGGTTTGCTTCAAGTGTCCCCCATAAACTTAGGTGTTCTGAATGCTAAGTTCCCATCTGAAGGAGACTTGGGAATTAATGCCTCCTGGAGGGAGTGTATTGTTGGGGGCGGACTTATGGGTGTTATAGCCAGTCTCCCCATGCCAGCGTTTGGCACACTCTCCTGTTGCTATGGTCTACCTTATGTTGGCCAGGGGGTGATGTCCACCCTCTGCTCATGCCATCATTTTCCCCTGCCATCGAGGAGCTTCCCCCTCAAGCCTGTAAGCCAAAATAAACCTCTTTTCCCCAGAAGCTGCTCTTAGTTGGGTGATTTCTACCAGCAATGTGAACCTGACTGCAACACTACCATGTTTCTTAAGGGATAAGGTGTCTCATGGAACCCAGAGCTCCCTGATTCTGCCAGACTAGGGGGCAAGCTTCTGGAATCCTCCTGTCGTGGCCTCCCCAGTGCTGGGTTATATTATGAGGGTTTGTGCCACCATGCCCAGCTGTTACGTGGGTGCTGGGGACCCAAATTCAACTACTCACCCTTGCGTGGAAAGCACTTTGCTCACTTAGCCATCTCTCCAGCTTCTGGTTTTATATATCATTTATAAAAGCAGACATGGGCTGGAGAGATGGCTTAGCGGTTAATGTACTTGTCTGTAAAGCCTAAGGACCCAGGTTCAATTCCCCAGTACATACATAAGCCAGATGTACAAGGTGGCGACACGTGTTTGTAATTTGTTTGCAGTGGCTGGATGCCTTACTATGCCCATTCTGTCTTTCTCTCTTATCTGCCTCTCTTTCTGTCTCTCTCTTTTTCTGTTTGTCTATCAAATAAATAAATAAATATAAAAAATTAAAGCAGACACTTTCTACTCTTGGAAGATGAGTATTTTTAACAAGCTCCCAAGAAACCATGTTTCTATGACTCCAGTAAATAGCCCTGGTGTTGACTAAATCTCCCTTTTTTTTAAAAAAATTTATATTTATTTTTATTTATTTATTTGAGAGTGACAGAGAGAGAGAGAATGGGCACGCCAGGGTCTCCAGCCACTGCAAACGAACTCCAGATGCGTGCGCCCCCCTTGTGCATCTGGCTAACGTGGGTCCTGGGGAATTGAGCCTCGAACCGGGGTCCATAGGCTTCATAGGCAAGTGCTTAACCGCTAAGCCATCTCTCCAGCCCTAAAGCTCCCTTTTTAACCCCAGAGTCATCGGACAAAGTATACTAAATGATTCCGTTTTACTTACCATCTCCCCATCCTCTGCCCATAGATCACCTTCACTGGAAAGCACGCTTTCTTTCTAGAAGCTTCTAAACTTAATTAATTACAAAGTGTTGCAGAGAAAACACATCAACAGTGTCCCTCTGGCCAGTTTTAGAGACCATCTCTTGAGGTATTAATCACATATCCTGCTTGGTGCTGATCTTCATGTCTCAAAGTCTGTCTGGCCTGTGCCTTGTTCATGAGCTCTGCACATGCTGCCCTGTGCCCGTTCCAGGTGTGTCAAAGTGCCTGCTGAGGGCTCACCACTGCCTGGAGCCATGCCGCCACGTGGACCTGTGGAACAGTCTTTCTGCGACAGTATGAAAAGCTGGATTCTAGTGGAAGTAATTTGGATTTCAGTGTAACTCACCAAGGCCTATGTCCGTCAAATTTACTCTCACAAATTACAGGTTGAAACGAGGAAAAAAAAAAAAAAATCAATGAAGATACCCATGGAAGCGCTTAGAAGTCTTACTTGTTTTTAGAAAGAATAAATGGCATGTAGTTTTCAGATTGAAGGCTCGGATAGGGTCGTTTTAAAATGAAATGCCTTTCCTCATCCTTTCTCTTCTCCACGCACGCGCATACACACCGCAGACATAACAGTAAAGTCAGAGTTGGAGAGAGAGCCTCTGGGACCACACCTATGTTGATATATAGACATTATTTATTATTGGCTCAGAGCAGGCAGAGTGGAAGAGGTGGGGGGGAGGGGCTGCTGCAGTATTTAGGCTGGCCTGGATCACTAGTGTTAGTGAAAAGCTGGGGCATGTTAAGGGAAAACAGATGGAAGGGAGCCGGAGCTGAGCCAGGAAGAGAGAGAGAGGAACGGGGTGTGTGTGGAAAGAGGAAAGCTGGAAAGCTGAGACATAGAGGGAGAGAGACAGAGACAGAGAGAGAACACACACACGCACCCCTTCATGAAAGAGTGCCTTAAAGAAGAGGAAGAGGGCTGGAGAAATGACTTAGCGTTAAGGCATTTGCCTGTGAAGCCAAAGAACCCAGGTTCGATTCCCCAGGACCCACGTAAGCCAGATGCACGGGGGGGCACATGGGTCTGGAGTTCGTTTGCAGTGGCTGGAGGCCCTGGCGTGCCCATTCTCTCTCTGTCTGTCTCTCTTCTCTCTATCTCTCTGCTTGCAAATAAATAAAATTTTTTAAAAAAAGGAGGAAGAGAATGGCATTTGGGGGCTCTGTGCCCATGCCCTTGGGGAGCAGTGACTGTTCGGTGGAGGGAGGTGTGTGGTGTGGAGATCTTTACTCCTCCTAGCCAGGTGGTAGGGGAGAGAGAGGGATGGGAGAGAAGTTTGGGGGTACCTCCAGAGGCAAGCCTGGGTCTTACAACGTTGGTGGCTTCTGGAGTTTCGTCTCAGGACCCTTCCCTGTGAATGGCCCACGTTCTCGCTCCGTAATGAGTCTCACCCTGGGAGGGAGGGGTCTTCCCTCTCCTCTGTACCTTTAGAACTTCTCCAGCCCTGTGGCATACACTAACCTTGCCCAAGTTCCTCATCGAGCCTGGTGAGCAGCTATCAAATGTCCCCCGGCTTCCCCAATTTCAAAGCCTTCAAACGCTCACCTCTGGGGCTGGGGAGATGCTCAGGGGATAAGTAAAGGGCGTGCTGCGAAATCCTGGGGACCAGCGGTCGGATCGCAGGGCCTCCTATTAAAGCTGGAGCTGTGGATAGCTTCTGTAATCCCGGCGTGCCCACAGCAGGACGGGAGGAGAATCTTCCAGAAGCTCGCATACCTGCTAGCCTGGCAAGCAAAGTGGTGAGCCATAAGACACTGCCTCAAGTGAGACAGAAGGTGGGGACCAGCAGCTGAATGCTGTCTTCTGCTGCACACGCTTAAGGTGGCACACGCACACACACTCACTCCACATCTCCATTCGCTCACACCAGATTGGAAATCAAAAATCACTGGCTAGATCTCTCCTGTCAATGGTTAGTAAACCTAGGGTTTGTTCCAGGCCCAGACACAGAAAACCGCAGCCTGCGTGTCTCTGTTTCTCTGAGTGAAGCTTTCCTGACAGTTTGCTCAGCACAGGTCATGCAGCCCACACAGCCCAAGACACTTCCTATAAAGCCCTTCACAAAGACACAGCTTGCTGGTCTCACTTTTCCATTACGTTCCCCATCTTCAGAGAGCAAAAGCTAACGAGATTTTCTCCACTGGACATTTTCTTTAACAACAACAACAAAAAAAAACAGGGCTGGAGAGATGGTTTATGGGCTGGAGAGATGGCTTAGTGGTTAAGCGCTTGCCTGCGAAGCCTGAGGACCCCGGTTCGAGGCTCGATTCCCCAGGTCCCACATTAGCCAGATGCACAAGGGGGTGCACGCGTCTGGAGTTCGTTTGCGGTGGCTGGAAGCCCTGGCGCGCCCATTCTCTCTATTTCTCTTTATCTGCCTCTTTCTGTGTCTGTTGCTGTTAAATAAACTCTTTAATAATGGAAAATTAAACCACAGATATAGGGAAAACTCAAGAGAAGGAAAACATAATCCTACTATTAAAAAGAATCAATGGAGCCGGGCATGGTGGCGCACGTCTTTAATCCCAGCACTCGGGAGGGAGAGGTAGAAGGATTGCTGTGAGTTCAAGGCCACCCTGGGACTCCATAGTGAATTCCAGGTCAGCCTGAGCCAGAGTGAGACACTACCTCAAAAAAAAAAAAAAAAAAAAATCAATGGTCACATAGAAGACACAAATAAGCAGATGAATGAATTTAAATGAATTAAATAACTCAGTTTCAAGATTATGGTAAGACTGTGTCCCAAAGGGAATGAAACTCTACCGAAATTGAAGAAATTCCTACCTACACATAGAGGATAAACTCAGTAAGGACATAAGAACATTAAAAAGAAGCAAACGTGAGGGATGGAGAGATGGCTTAGCGGTTAAGTGCTTGCCTATGAAGCCTAAGGACACCGGTTCGAGGTTTGATTCCCCAGAACCCACGTTAGCCAGATGTACAAGGGGATGCACGTGTCTGGAGCTCCTTTGCAGTGGCTAGAAGCCTTGGCGTGCCCATTCTCTCTCTCTCTCTCCCTCTTTGTCAGTTGCTCTCAAACAAATAAAAATAAAACAAAAAAATTAAAAAAAAAAGCAAACATGAAAGTAATAATCAATCAAAAAAAGCCCCAACAAACAAATATTGATTTACTTGAGAGACACAGAGAAAGAGGAAGGGAGAGAGAAGAGAATGGGTGTCCCAGGGGCTCTTACCACTGCAAACAAACTCTGCCAACACTTGTGCCACTTCGTGCATCTGGCTTCACATGCATACTAGGGAATCAAATCTTGGTCATTAGGCTTTGCAGGCAAGTGCCTTAACCAAGGAGCCATCTTTCCAACCCTCTACCGGATATTTTCATTTCTGGGTAATTCTGGATGTTTTAGGTTTGTGCCCTGAGGGGCTCCCACCTTGATCAGTGATAAACTCTGAC
>NC_059123.1:7887448-7948259 GCF_020740685.1 Jaculus jaculus
CTGGTCCTCCACTCTTCTTTTGCGCATCCTTACTTGAGCTCAACTTCCTGATCATGGTGATTCTCCCATCTTCGCCCCCTTATGAGACGGACGTTAGAGACAGGCGGGGCCTTGTCCTGTGGTTTACGTGGGTTCCGGTGATGGCACTCAAGAGGTCTCTCAGGCTTGCACGGGGAGAGCGCCTCAATGATGAGTCATGTCTCCGTGCCAGAAATGATTCCTTTTAGGTAGCGCCAAAAGACTGGCTGGTTTCTGCCATTCATTTTACCCCCCTGCCGAACACCTGAGGGCTTTTCTGGAAAGAATGAATCTAAAGACGCGTGGGGGAAAAAATTCTCATGAAAGGCGTAGCAGCAACTTTCAAACATCAAACCAAACAGGAGCCCTGAAACTGTCATGTAAGGTGAGCGCCGTGTCAATGAGCGTCTCTGGAAACACGATCACATCTGCGATCTGGAAGATCCCCAATCTGTTATGTGAAACGCTCACTAAAAGCCCATCAATCAACTATAAAAGCTACGCTGCATGTTCAGGGAAAATGCTCACTTTAAAAATGTGAAGAGGGTACTGGAGACATGGCTTAGCGGTTAAGCACTTGCCTGTGAAGCCTGAGGACCCCGGTTCGAGGCTCGGTTCCCCAGGACCCATGTTAGCCAGATGCACAAGGGGGCACATGTGTCTGGAGTTCGTTTGCAGTGGCTGGAGGCCCTGGCATGCCCATTCTCTCTATCTGCCTCTTTCTCTCTCTGTCTGTCACTCTCAAATAAATAAGTAAAAATAATTTTAAAGAAATAAGAAGAGGGATATGGTGGAGCAAGCTTATCTGCCCAGCACTCGAGAGGGAGGCTGACCAAGAGGGTTATGAACCCCAGGGCCACTTTGGCCTTCATAGCAAGACTATCTATGTATGCACACACATACGTATTATGTACATATGGTGTGTGTATGTATATATAAAACAGATGTATATATTTATACATATATATATATATATATATGAATAGGCAAAGATTTGTAAGTGATGACTGAAACCACGTCAATATGCAGTGCGTAACACACTCAGTGGAGAACTTACACTGTGCAGTGGTAGAATAGGCCTGGTATGATTCTAGACCCCAGGAACTCACGTCTTTCCACTCTAACGACCTTTAGCCCTGCTCCACTTTGAAAGCCAAGTCCTGAACCTTGTCCTCCCTGGAGACAGCTGAGCCTCTGGAATCTTAACCCTCCTGTCCCACCCTCAGACCACACAGCAGCCTGTTCCCCACACACCCGTTCTCAAAAAATAAAGTAAAATAATAAAAAACAAGGGGTTGGCAACTTTGGCCACCAGCTGTCTTTCTTCCTCAGTAATCTCTTACAGTGTTCTTTCGTTTGGCAATGTGTGTCACTGAAGCCCACATTCAGGGCTAGAGATATATGGCTTAGCGGTTAAGGCACTTGCCTAAGAAGCCTGACGGACCCATGTTTGACTCTTCAGGTCCCACGTAAGCCAGATGCAAGGTGACTCAAGTTCACTAGGTGGTACATGCATCTGGACTTTGACTACAGGGGCTGAAGGCCCTGATGTACCAACCTCCTCTCTCTCTCTCTCTCTCTCTCTCTCTCTCTCTCTCTCTCTCTCTCTCACACACACACACACACACACACACACACACACACACACACACAAAATAAAAAGGCAAGTCTGAGTCAGGTGTGGTGGCGCAGCCTTTAATCCCAGTACTTGGGAGGCAGAGGTAGGAGGATTGCCATGAGTTCAAGGCCACCCTGAGACTACAGAGTTAATTCCAGGTCAGCCTGGACCAGAGTGAGACCCTATCTCAAAAAACCAAAAAAAAAAAAAAAAAAAAAGCAAGTCTGTTGGGCTTGCCTCAAAAAAAAAAAAAAAAAAAGACTATCCGTATCACACTCCCTTGTAAGCAAGTGACCAAACACACATGCAGTGCGGTGTGATGTGAAAGTGTCCCCCAGGTCCTGTGTTCGAACGCCAATTCCCCACCAGTTGGCACTGTTTCGAATGTTTATGGACCCTACAGGAGTTTGACCTTCATGAAGGAAGTGGATTACCTGTGACAAACCTTGTGGCTTTTTTTTTTTTCTTCTTTTTTAAGCAGGGTCTTACTCTAGCCCAGGCTGACTTAGAATCTGGACGCCACTGTCCTTCCAGGCTGGTCTCAGACTCACAGCAATCCTCCTGCCTCAGCCTCTCGAGTGCTGGGATGATAGGCACGGCTGTTACGCTCAACAGGCCCTGAGGTTGCATAGGCTGGCTCTACGGCTCTTGTCCGTTCTCTGCTTCCTGACTGTAGACAACAGCCTCACACTCCCAGTAACTCTCGCAGAGCTCAGTGGCGAGGTGGACGGGTCTCCGGGCATGCTCCATAAAGGGAGCTGGCTCCTAGGTGCTCCTGTTCCCTTCCTGTCTCTAGCCAAGGCGTGACAGCTATCACAGAAGCAGAATCTTATCACGATGTGGAAACCCTGGCCATCTCTGCATGCCAAGGAGCACAGATCCTTGACAATACCGCACGATTATGACATGGCCCTGGGCTTTCCGCTTACCAGGTTGTGTGTGTGTGTGGTGTGCTGTGAGATGGGCGTAAGTGTGCGGATGTGCTTGCATGAGCCAGGGGAGAGCACTGAGTGTTCTCATGGCTCATCTGTCACATCTGTGCATTCCTACCCTTGAGGCAAGGTGCCCCTCAACCTGGAGCTGCTGCCTGTCAGCTAGCTTCGACAATTCTCGGGTCGCCTGCCATGGACTAGGGTTGTGGAGGAGTGTGACCGTGCACACCTTGTATTTTTCTATGTGAGTCTCGGAGTGAAGAATCTGGAGATCTCTTCCCCGAGAAGCTATCAGGCTTAAGCAGCAAGAGCTCTTCACTGCTGAGCAATCTATCTCCCTAGCCTGCCAACTTTGCTTTCTGTAGGGTTTGCAAGCAAGCACCTTTAACTGCTGAGCCATCTCCAAGAAATATTTTATTTCTACCTTTTTATTTTACTTATTTTTTTTAATTCATTTCTTAGTTTTCAGGGAAAGAGAGAGGAAGAGAGAAAGAATGGGTGTGCCAGGGCCTCCGGCCACTGCAAACAAACTCCAGATGCTCCACTTTGTGCATCTGGCTTTATGTGAGTACTGAGGAATTGAACCCAGGTCCTTATGTTTTGCAGGCAAGTGCCTTAACAGCTGAGCCATCTCTCCAGCCCCTTATTTCTGTTTTTATTTAAATGAAAATTTAAAATTATTGTAAAAACTCACACTGTCTCTTCCCACTAACCTCCGTTGCCCCGTCTCCCCAACCTCCTCTCCTCTGACCTCCAGCGTTTGCTATTATTCACTCCCACCTCTACACTGATGTCTTTGTTTCCTCTCTTCTGTGATCCACGACATCCTGTTAGTGGGTCCAGTATTATGTGGGTATTATGAAAATAGCAAGAACCACTGTGAGGTCATGAATATGCCACTTGATGTCTGAGAGACAGAGTTTCTCCCCCCTTGGCTCTTACATTCTCTCTGCCATCTCTTCGACTACAGTTCACTGAGCCATTGGAGGCTGGGACATAGATGTCTCAATTAAGTGGGGAACTCACAACTGTCGTTGCTTGCACTTCGATGTGTTTTGAGTCTACCCAACAGTCTCTGCCATCTGAAAAGACAGACTTCGCTGCAAAAGCGACAGCAGCATTGATATACATAGGCATAAACCCAAGTACTTAGAGGACCATTTGGTGGGAATGATATATCCTGTAGCAAAACAGCAGTAGTTCCCTCCTAGGCCTTGTGAACTTCCCAGATTTAGGCTTTAGGCTTGGTTTTCAGTATCAGGCCTGAATTCCCTCCTGTGGAGAAGAGGGGCTCAAATTGAACTAGAGAGCTAATGGTTACCCCCATCACAGACATTCTACGACGCCACTAATGGACACATCTTGTCTGGGTGGCCAGTTGCATAGTTTGCCGGATCCACTGCTGGTTAAGCCTGCCATCTTTTTAGATGAAGGCAAATAAATCTGTGTTTTAAGCCACTGTTGTCAGGTAATTGCTGCTAACAGGCCCACAGCTTAACTCACCCACCATCAGGTGCTTGCTGGCTACTGTTCTGAGACCAACTTTATGTTAGGAGATTGTATTAAAGCAGTCGGTATAAGAATGGTTTTAGGGCTGGAGAGATGGCTTAGCGGTTAAGGAGCATGCCTGCGAAGCCTAAGGACACTGGTTTGGTTCTCCGGGTCCCACGTAAGCCAGATGCACATGGTGGTGCATGCGCCTGGAATTTGTTTGCAGTGGCTAGAGGCCCTGCCATGCCCAATATTTTTTTTTTCTCTCTCTCTCTCTTCCCCTCGCTCTGTGTGTAATAAATAAATAGTAAAATAAAAAAAATTAATGTAAAAAAAGAATGGTTTTAGAGTACAACTAAATCTCCATTTCTTCCACTTTAAAAAGCATCTTGTGGGCTGGAGAGATGGCTTAGCAGTTAAGCACTTGCCTGTGAAGCCTAAGGACCGTGGTTCGAGGCCTGATTCCCCAGGACCCACTTAAGCCAGATGCACAAGGGGGCTCACGCGTCTGGAGTTCATTTACAGTGGCTGGAGGCCCTGGTGCGCCCATTCTCTCTCTCTGCCTCTTTCTCTGTCTGTTGCTCTCAAATAAATAAATAAAAATAAACAAAAATAAATTTATCTAAAAAAGCATATTGTGTGTCTGTGTGAGTAGACCAGAGGAGAACAACCTTGGATACTGTTCTTCATGAACATGATTCATCTTTTTAAAAAATACATATATTGGGCTGGAGAGATGGCTTAGCAGTTAAGTGCTTGCCTGTGAAGCCTAAGGACCCTGGTTCGAGGCTCAATTCCCCAGGACCCACGTTAGCCAGATGAACAAGGGGGCGCATGCATCTGGAGTTCGTTTGCAGTGGCTGGAGACCCTGGCACGCCCATTCTCTCTCTCTCTCTCTCTCTGTCACTCTCAAATAAAAATGAATAAAATTAAAATATATATATATATATATTATTTATTTATTTGAGAGAGAAAGAGCAAAAAAGACAGAAAGAGAGAGGGAGAGGCAGATAGAAAGGGAGAATGGGCACGCCAGGGCCTCCAGCTGCTGCAAACAAATTCCAGATGCATGTGCCCCCTTGTGCATCTGGCTTATGTGGGTCCTGGGGAATTGAACCTGGGTCCTTTGGTTTGCAAGCTAACGCCTTAACCACTAAGCCATTTCCCCAACCCTGATTCATCTTTTTGAGATGGAGATTCTCACTGGCCTGGAACTCACCAATTAAGCTACGCCAGATGGTCAGCGAGCCCCTGAGATCCTCCAATCTCTGCTTCCATGGCAAGGAGAGGGAAGGCATGCACCATAGCCCTCAGCACTTCTACATGGTTCTAGGGATGAAGCTTGGGTCCTCATGCATGCAAGGCGAGCTCTTAACCCTCTGAGCTCTCTCACCCCATAAAAGGGTATCTTTTTTTTTTTTTTTTAATCGTGTTTAGGACTGGGGAGATTGCTCAGTGGTTAAAAGCACTTGTTTTGCAAAAGATTCATGCTATCCACAGTGCCTGACACTACCTACACAAGACCATCATAAGAGGAGGAAAAGATCATGACATTAAAATAAAAGAGAGACTGATTGAGAGGGCAAAGGGATATGATGGAGAATGGAGTTTCAAAGGGGAAAATGGGGAGAGGGAGGGCATTACCATGGGATATTTTTTTATAATCATGGAAGTTGTTAATAAAAATTTTGAAAAAAAAAAGACTATGTTAGACTTTACAGATATTCCATCTCTGATTTGGGGGGAGTACACTAAAATTTTTAGGCAATATTCACTTTAGGTTATTGAAGATGGCAGAGGTGAAAGTGGGGCATGTTGAGCCAGGCGTGGTGGCGCACGCCTTTAATCCCAGTGCTTGGGAGGCAGAGGTAGGAGGATCACTGTGAGTTCAAGGCCACCCTGAGACTACATAGTTAATTCCAGGTCAGCCTGGGCCAGAGTGAGACCTTACCTTGAAAACCAAAAAAATAAATAAAACGTGGGGGATGTTGTGAGTGAGAAAGAAATAGCAAGGCTAAGGTAGAACCTACTAGAAAGATTCTCAGCAAGCACAGTTCTGGCAGGGGTCCTTCTCGTGAGCAATGGATGTGAGAAGAAGAAAATCAACTGCATGAGCTCTGGAGGCATTCCAGGCCTCACCCACCCTGACAGACCACTTTCTGTCGTGAGTCACTGGGGTTGTGTTCTGAAGACCCTCCTTCAGAGGCAGACGAGGCCTGGAGACTGAACTTGATATACACAGTGCTCACCACTCAGTTTTATGATTGTGCATCATCAGCCCGTTTTTATAAGGATGTTGGAGGCACCGTGACATCGTTAAGGGCTTGAGGTCTCATAGCCTTGGCCTCCACACCCGAGCTGACTGCCCGCACCCGCAGCACGGGATCAGATTGAAGTCACCTTGGTGATAAACTTTACTGGGTTCCCTTGGACCTGCTAGGAATTCCCACGGCTTGTTTTGCTCAGTGACAACGGCCTTAAAGCCTTCATTGTGATCTCTGATCAAACACCGCCATAAGTGGACTTGTGCGCACACCTCATGGTCACAGTTTTGAAAGCCACGGGGTGGGGGGGGAGGGTTGTTCAAGTCACTTGTCACCCACAGGCAGAATTTCATCATCTGTATCACTGGTGTCAGAAACAAAGAGTGACTGCAATAAAAACAGAGACATGGGGCTGGAGAGATGGCTTAGCGGTTTAAACGCTTGCCTGTGAAGCCTAAGGACCCCGGTTCGAGGCTCGGTTCCCCAGGTCCCACGTTAGCCAGATGCACAAGGGGGCGCACGCGTCTGGAGTTCGTTTGCAGAGGCTGGAAGCCCTGGCGCGCCCATTCTCTCTCTCTCCCTCTATCTGTCTTTCTCTCTGTGTCTGTCACTCTCAAATAAATAAATAAATAAATAATTAAAAAACAAAACAAAACAGAGACATTCCCACCCCGTCCCTTCTCTGCACTGCAGATCCCGACATGTCTTGAGACTTCAGCTAACTGACCCTTCACGACGCTTCTCGTTCCCATGACTCAGCCTCTGTCTCTTCGCGTCTTTCACAACATCGAACTGTTTTCTGAGGTTTCTTCTACTGCCGTTTAGTATCGCAGCATGCAGCTAATCTTTCAGTAACTCAGTTCCTTGAGCACAAACACTCAGCCTGTTTTGATTTGCGTGGACTGATATAATTTTCTGAAACCTGGTCCTGTTCAGTAATAACAAGACAAAAACCACGGGCAGAGAACTGGATGTATTTGGCACCAAACTAATGCAAGCCCTCAGAATAAATATTTTGGAGGAGGGTCCTGGGAGACAAGAACAGACCAAAATGAAAATAGAATCACCACATAGTCGGGCACTGC
Source organism: Jaculus jaculus (assembly GCF_020740685.1). Lineage (NCBI taxonomy): Eukaryota > Metazoa > Chordata > Mammalia > Rodentia > Dipodidae > Jaculus > Jaculus jaculus. The sequence continues at coordinate 7,894,858 of NC_059123.1, forward strand.
CACACCCAGGTGTAAACTCAAAGGCAGAGTAGGTTGCCACCCATACTTCTCTGAGATGAGGATACAAATGTGCTCTCCTGTGGTCATGTGAATATGAATGCATGTCCCCCATAGACTGGAGTGCCCATTCTCTTTTTCTCAAATAAATAAAAATAAATAAAATATTTTTTAAATTTTTGTTTATTTTTATTTATTCATTTGAGAGTGACAGATGGAGAGAGAAAGGCAGAGAGAGAGAGAGAGAGAGAGAGACAAAATGGGCACGCCAGGGCCTCCAGCCATTGCAAACGAACTCCAGATGCGTACGCCCCCTTGTGCATCTGGCTAACGTGGGTCCTGGGGAATGGAGCCTTGAACTGGGGTCCTTAGGCTTCACAGGCAAGGACTTAACCGCTAAGCCATCTCTCCAGCCCAAATAAAATATTTTTAAAAAACCATAATTTAAAAATGAGAAATAGATCTAAATAGACATTTCCCAAGAGAAGACAAATGGTCAAAAGCTGCATGGAAACAGGCTCAATACTACAAGTCATAAAAGACATGAAAGTCAAAACTGAGCTATGGGGCTGGAGAGATGGCTTAGTGGTTAAGTGCTTGCCTGTGAAGCCTAAGGACCCCGGTTCGAGGCTCGGTTCCCCAGGTCCCACGTCAGCCAGATGCACAAGGGGGCGCACGCATCTGGAGTTCATCTGCAGTGGCTGGAGGCCCTGGAGTGCCCATTCTCTCTCTTTCTCTCTCTCCCTCTTTCTCTCTCTGTCTGCTGCTCTCAAATAAATAAATAAAAATGAAAAAATTAAAACAAAAAGTGTCCACCATAAAAAAGTGACTAATGTTAGAGCAAACATATATGTTTGATCTGGTTTAGACATTAAACAATGTGCATGTATCGGAGAGTTACATCATACTCTATTAACTTGCACCGTTTTTACTGCACCAATGAAAAATAAACATCACAGGAGGGGTCGGTCTTTGGAAAGTCTAATGGCTTCAACTTTAGGCGTGATGGAAAAAAAGAAAATCCCACAGGGAACTTTCCAAGGCAGTCACTTGAGTTTGGAAGATGACAGTTTGCGGCTGCACATGGCTGAGTGTTACATATTCAAGCTCTTTCAACAAATGAAAAGTTAACTATTCTATTGTAACCGAAGCTCCTACCAGCTGTGAGGGGAAATTAACCACTTTCTACTGGGAAGATTAGAGGGTGTTTGGAGCAAGGCAAAAACCAGTCATTAAAGTTTCCTAGTTAAATAAAGACTTGGTGTGTTAGTGTGGATATGTAAGCAATTAGCGCCTACCACCACGCGCGGGACCCATAGGCAGAAGTGTGGGCAGACACTGGGCTAAAGCCTTTCATTTTAGCCTTCCCTAAACTCATGTTTTCTTCTTCCAGGACTAACATCTGCCACACAACACTCCACAGAAGGCCCAAGGAACTTCAGACACTTTCGAAATAACATTATGGGAAGTTTGGAAGCTTGGGATATGGACAGACTGTTTCAACTTTCTTGTATTTATCAGCCGCTGGCTGTCGATCGTGGACAAGTCCCTTACACTCTTCTTAGACTCACAGACTCCTCTCTGAAAACAGGGTATTTCACGCCCACGTGTGGGTTTTCAAGCTCTTCGGTCATAGCCACAAGGATCTTGCAAACAGAGGGCTTCTGAGCTATTAGCAGGATTGCTATAAATATAAGAAGTTAAGCCGGGAGTGGTGGCGCACGCCTTTAATCCCAGCACTTGGGAGGCAGAGGTGGGAGGATTGCCGTGATTTCGAGGCCACCCTGAGACTACATAGTGAATTCCAGGTCAGCCTGAGCCAGAGTGAGACCCTACCTTGAAAAACCAAAAAAAAAAAAAAAAAAGAAAGAAAGAAAGAAAGAAAGATAAAAAAATAAATAAATAAATATAAGAAGTTACTGTGACTCTACACACACACACACACTCACATTAGGCATAGGGAGAATAGAAGAGAAAAGAGAGAGAAGGAGTTAGAAAAGTCAGGAGAAAATGGTGCTGTTCAGATGAGGTCTAATATAGGGCCTGGAGAGAGAGCTCAGCAGTTAACTGTGTTTGATCCACAAGCTTGCTGACTGGAGTTTCGATACCCAGCACCCACGGGACAAACTCAAAGTGCCCCTACATCTGTGACCCTCTCCCTATGGCAGAAGCGCGCATGCCAGCTACCCAGTGGCAAAAAGCAGCAAGCAGACGATGCTGTCTCGAATGAGGACAGAGGAGGGGACCAACGCCCAAGGTGGTCCTCTGGCCTACAGACACACACACACACACACACACACACACACACACACACACACAGAGGAGGCCTAAAGAAGTCTGTTTCCAATCATTTCCATTTCCCCAGGTACAATACAGAACTCACTAGAGTCATGGCTCTTCCATCAGGAGCAAGCTTCCATGCAGAGGGACACATTTAGTTGAGTTTCTGAGAGAATGGGCAAGGAGTTTTCTTCAGGGCAGAAGGTAGCAGGTGAATGCTTTCTCCTTCTCTCCTGCTTACATGACGTTCTCTGTGATGATCTCGCAGCCTCGCCAAGGCTGAGACACAAAGCGCAGCCCGCCCCCTTTGGAAGTACTGTCTTTGATGCTCCTCACCGCACGGTGACCTGGTGGTCCGCGTGGCTCTGTGGTGTACTGCTGAGGGTCCCTCTGTGGGCACTCTCCTTCCCTCCCTGGCAGAGAGAGCTGTCTACCGATGGCTTGTGGCTACCCCAGCTTTCCTCTGGAGATGAGTGGATAATGGCCCTGCAACTTCCTCTCAGTTCAGAAAAGACCATTCCCACTCTGGAAACTTCTTTTTGAAATTTTTAAATTTTTATTTATTTAGGAGAGAAAGAGAGAGAGATAGAGATGCAGATAGAGAGAATAGGCACACCAGGATCTCCAGCCATTGTGAAGGAACTCCAGAAGCATTCACCACCTTGTGCGTCTGGCTTACGTGGTTCCTGGGGACTCAAACCCAGGTCCTTAAGCCTCTGGGCGGCAGTGGCAGTCTCATCTGCTCTCAATGGATGCTGGCTTTTTCCTGTTCCTGCGCCCCTCATGGATGTGCCTGAGATTTCCCCAGTTAACTTCCTGCCTGGGAAGCTCTGTCTCTATCTGGGAGCCCGGACCCAGGAACATTCTACAAAAACAGCTCTGGACAATAATGGGCGGAATCCGGTAGGAACCGTGATGTTGCGATGCTCATAACTGTGACAATCACATGCGTGGCTGTTTGGGTGAGAACCTAAAGGGGCCAGGGAAGGGTATGCTTGGTGCTCATCAAAAGTTGGCAGAGGGCTGGAGAGATGACTTAGAGGTTAAGCGCTTGCCTGTGAAGCCTAAGGACCCCGGTTCAAGGCTCGAGTTCCCAGGACCCACGTTAGCCAGATGCACAAGGGGGCGCATGTCTGGAGTTCATTTGCAGTGGCTGGAGCCCTGATGTGCCCATTCTCTCGCTATCTGCCTCTTTCACTCTGTGTCAAATAAATAATATTTTAAACAAAAAAATAAAGTTGACAGAGGGCTGGAGAGATGGCTTAGTGGTTAAGACACTTGCCTGCGAAGCCTGAGGATCCACGTTCTACTATTCAGACCCCAAGTACGCCAGACACAGAAAGGTGAGGCAAGTGCAAGGTGGCACATGCCCACCAGATGGCACAAACATCTGGAGTTCGACTGTAGTGGCTGAGGACCTGGCATGCCAATCCCCTCTCTCTCTCTCTCTCTCTCTCTCTCTCTCTCTTGCTCTAAAAATAAGAAAGAAAAGAAAAAGAAAAAGAAAGGCTTATAAAGTTCATAGTGTTGAATCATTCACATTGAAGCAGTGGCCGCCATGGTTTGGCCTCTGGCAAAAGCACAATATTCCATCACATCAGGGGAAGAGGAAGGAGCAAAACCAGAGAGGATGGACAAACTCCTACACTCCCTTTTGAAGATACACTCCCAATGATCTAAAGGTCTCCTGTAAGACCCCACCTCTTAAAGGTCTATAGTGGCCCCTAAATGCCAAACCCTGTCCACAAGCCTTTAACACAGCGACCATCATGGGACATAATTAAACCAGACCGCAACCAGAGCCACGTCTGCGATCAGAAATGGTCCCGTGGCCAAGGTACTTACATCCGTTGTATATTTTACCTGCATTGCTCAAGATAGCAAATTCCTCGAGGGCCAAGATTATACATGTTAATGATTCCATCTGGTCATGTATGTAATGTGTTACATTACTGTCTGCGTGCAGGGACGCCACAGAGAAAGGGGCAGAGATCGTAATAATGCTGGACACTGAGTTACAGGGGACAAAAGCCACCAGAGAGCTTGCCAGCGATCTACTTGCCCCTCCAACTTCCATTTTTTGTTGTGAGGCGGCTTTTGTTCTTCTTCTTTAAAAAAAAAAAAAATTATTTGAGAAAGAGAAAAGGAGAGAATGGGCACGCCAGGCCCTCCAGCCACTGCAAACAAACTCCAGATGCATGCGCCACCTTGTGCATCTGGCTTACGTGGGTCCTGGAGAATTGAACTGGGATCCTTTGGCTTTGCAGGCAAACACCTTAGCTGCTGAGCCATCTCTCCAGCCCCTTCTTTTTTTCCAATTTTCCTTTACATTCTCAAATGTGTAAATTACATTTTGATTATACTTACCCCACATTACCTTCCCTTATCCCTCCTGGTCTTCTCCTCACTGACCAGTAGCTATCCCACAGGAAAGAATGGCTCCCCCTCCCCCAGAACCTATCAGCTGAGACAGCTTGTTTTTACAGACAAGAAAGAACTGTTCCCCTTGTCTTGTAGAATACGAGCTCTGACATGTTATATTCATGAAAAAGTACAGACAGAGACGGTGATGCCTGCTAGATGTCAAGATGTACTCTTTCTATAATATTAAATTTGAATTAAAAAAAAACAAAGTCAGTGAGATGATGGATGAACAAGAGTTGCAAACAGTCTCTAGTAGGTACTCACACACTTAAAAAATATAGTATAACAGCCGGGTGTGGTAGCTCACGTCTTTAATCCCAGCACTTGGGAAGCAGAGGTAGGAGGATCGCCATGAGTTCAAGGCCAGCCTGTGACTACATAGTGAATTCCAGGTCAGTCTGGGATAGAGCAAGACCCTACCTCAAAAAAATATGTATGTATGTATGTATGTATGTATAGATAGAGAGAGAGAGAGAGAGAGAGAGAGAGAGAGAGAGAGAGAGAGAGATAGAGATAGATAGATAGATAGATAGATAGATAGATAGATAGATAGATAGATAGCCATTATGCAAGCAAGAGCCTTTAGCCTCGGAGCCATAATTCCACCAGCCGCACCATCCAGTGCTTTTCCAGACAGGGTATCTCCGTGACCCGGAGCTTGCCAATTAGGTTAAACTGGCTGACCAGTGAGCTCTAGGGACCACCACTTCCTTAGGGCCGGGATGACACGAGTATGCCACCATATACCAAGCATTTTTACGTGGATTCTGTAAAAGTGAGGTCCTCTTGGTTGCAAGGCGAGTGCTTTACTAACTGTTCTATTTCCCCAGTCCCTCCCCCTTATTTCTTTCTTTTCTTTAAAAGAAAATGTTTATTTATTTGAGAGACAGAGACAAAAAAGTAAAAAAACAAAAAAAACAGTGAGCATGAACATACCAGGGCCTCCTGACACTGCACATGAAGTCCAGCTGTACGTGCCGCTTTGTACATCTGACTTTACGCGGGTGCCGGGAAACCAAACCCAGGGCCAAGCAAGCGCCTATTTGTTTCTTTGAAGCGGGTTCTCACTGAGTAGCCCAGACTGACCTGGAGCTCACCATGTAACCTAGGCTCCCCTCACTCATAGCGATTCTCTTGCTTCAGCCTGACTACTGGGATAACAGGCAGGCTAAGTGCTTGCCTGTGAAGCCTAAGGCCCCCAGTTCGAGGCTCGGTTCCCCAGGTCCCACGTTAGCCAGATGCACAAGGGGGCGCACGCGTCTGGAGTTCGTTTGCAGAGGCTGGAAGCCCTGGCGCGCCCATTCTCTCTCTCTCCCTCTATCTGTCTTTCTCTCTATGTCTGTCGCTCTCAAATAAATAAATAAAAAATGAACAAAAAAAAAATTAAAAAAAAAAATTAAAAAGCTGACTTTGTTAATGAGCTGCCCTCTGAGCTTCGAGGCCCGTGATGGTTTGGTTTGGCTGTGTGGATCTCACATTTGTTCTGCCAGCCCTAGGGACAGGCTATCTGTAACGGTTCCACTAATTAACCCTTCGGAGCAATAGGGTGTCTGTTTACGCCATGGCACACGGGAGGCCAGCTTAGGAATCCGAGTGAAGGATTTTTGTTGTTGTTGTTGTTGTTCATTTTTTATTTATCTATTTGAGAGCGACAGACACAGAGAGAAAGAGAGATAGAGGGAGAGAGAGAGAATGGGCACGCCAGGGCTTCCAGCCTCTGCAAACGAACTCCAGATGCGTGTGCCCCCTTGTGCATCTGGCTAACGTGGGACCTGGGGAACCGAGCCTCGAACCGGGGTCCATAGGCTTCATAGGCGAGCGCTTAACCACTAAGCCATCTCTCCAGCCCCCGAGTGAAGGTTTTAAAGGGAACTCTCCGAGAGCATTTCATCTGGACCGGGTAATTACTTTGTGCTGAAATCGACACTCACAGATGTACTTGTAAATTACAACCCGCGCCTCTTCCCCTGCCATTTATGCAAAGACACCCTTTGCTAGGTACTTAAAATACTGACTCCTCCCTTCTCTAGTTTAGTGGATTGTGAGGAAAAATGTCACCCTATTGCCTGCCCGGGAAAATTATGATGGCTGGAACATGTATCAATTTACTAAAAGATTAAACTTGTGTCCTAGGGCTGGAGAAATGGCTCCGTGTTTAGAGGCCCTTACTTGCAAACCCTGATGGCCTGGGTTCTGATCCCTAATACCCACATAAAGCCTCATGAACAAAGTGGTATAGGGGTCTGGAGTTCCTTCTCAGTGACAGGAGGCCCTGATGCATATCTCTGTCTCTCGCTCTCTCTCTGTCTCTCTGCTTGCAAATGAGTAACCAATAACAACATTTTTAATCTTAAATTTGTACAGTTTATTATCTATTAATTTAATTTGATAAGGCTTTTTGTTTTGGATTTTTAAAAAAAATTTAATTTTTTTTATTAACAACTTCCATGATTATAAAAAATATCCCATGGTAATACCCTCCCTCCCCCCACTTGCCCCTTTGAAACTCCATTCTCCATCATATCCCCTCCCCATCTCAATCAGTCTCTTTTACTTTTTTTAAAAAAAATATTTTATTCATTTTTATTTATTTATTTGAGAGTGACAGACAGAGAAAGAAAGAAGCAGAGAGAGAGAGAGAGAGAATGGGTGCGCCAGGGCCTCCAGCCACTGCAAACAAACCAGACCGTGTGCCCCCTTGTGCATCTGGCTAACGTGGGTCCTGGGGAACCGAGCCTCAAACCGGGGTCCTTAGGCTTCACAGGCAAGTGCTTAACTGCTAAGCCATTTCCCCAGCCCATCCCTTTTACTTTTGATGTCTTGATCTTTTCCTCCTCTTATGATGGTCTTATGCAGGTAGCGTCAGGCACTGTGAGGCCATGGATATCCAGGCCATTTTGTGTCTGGAGGGAGTATTTTATATGGAGTCCTGCCCTTCCTTTGGCTCTTACATTCTTTTTTTTCTCAAATTTTTATTAACATTTTCCATGATTATAAAAAATATCCCATAGTAATACCCTCCCTCCCCCCTGACACTTTCCCCTTTGAAATTCCATTCTCCATCATATCCCCTCCCATCTCAATTATTGTACTTACATATATACAATACCAACCTATTAAGTACCCTCCTCCCTTCCTTTCTCTTCCCTTTAAATCTCCTTTTTTAACTTACTGGACTCTGCTACTAAGTATTTTCCTTCTCACGCAGAAGCCCAATCATCTGCAGCTAGGATCCACATATGAGGGAGAACATGTGGCGCTTGGCTTTCTGGGCCTGGGTTACCTCACTTAGTATAATCCTTTCCAGATCCATCCATTTTTCTGCAAATTTCATAACTTCATTTTTCTTTACCGCTCAGTAGAACTCCATTGTGTAAATGTGCCATATCTTCATTATCCACTCATCAGTTGAGGGACATCTAGGCTGGCTCCATTTCCCAGCTATTATAAATTGAGCAGCAATAAACATGGTTGAGCACGTGCTTCTAAGGAAATGAGATGAGTCCTTAGGATATATGCCTAGGAGTGCTATAGCTGGGTCATATGGTAGATCTCTCCAGCCCAATAAAATCATTAAAAAAAAATATTATCCTAGGGCTGGACAGATGGCTTAGCAGTTAAGGTATTCACTTGCAAAGCCAAAGAATCCTGGTTCAATTCTCCAGGGCCCACATAAGCCAGATGCACAAGGTAGTAGTGCATGCGTCTGGAGTTTGCAGCAGCTGGAGGCCCTGGCACACCCATTCTCTCTCTCCCTCTTTCTCTTTCTCAAATAAATAAATAAAATATTTTTTAAAATTCCTAGACAACACACATTTCCTTTCTTTTCAGTTGTCTTTTTAAAAATATCTTATTTATTTGCAAAGAGGGAGAGGGAAAGAGAACTAGAATGGGTGTACCAGAGCCTCTAGCCACTGCAAATGAACTTCAGATGCATGTACCACTTTGTGCATCTGGCTTACATGGATTCTGGGGAATTGAACCTGGGTTACTAGACATTGCAGACAAGCGCCTTAATCACTGAGCCATCTCTCTCCAGCTCTCATTTTCCTTTTGAAAACAGAATTCAGTGTCTATAATACTTCCTGGATTCCTTTCAGACATGGCAGAATGCTGAAACTCGTCTCTTTATAAATGTAGCTTGACTTATTTTTACCTAAATCAGTGATAACCAATTGCCAGAAAGAAGCTTGCTTGTAAATGTCTGTCATTGTCCTATGATTTAACATCACCTCCGATGCTCCTGCCATCTGGTCCCCTAGAAAGTGAAGGTGAGGCTGTCACTCTCATCTATAATGATTCTAAATTGGGCTGGAGAGATGGTTTAGCAGGTAAGGCACTTGCCCGCAAAGCCGAAGGAGCCAGGCTCAATTCGCCAGGACCAGTGTAAGCCAGATGTAAAAAGTGGTGCATACATCTGAAGTTCGTTTGCAGTGGCTGGAGGCCCTGGCACATCCATTCTCATTCTCCCCCCACCAATAAATAAATAAATAAAAATTTAAATACGTCAATCCCAGTACTGACTAGGTAACTCCACAATTTGCATTTCATTTCTTCGATAATTGTTACCTATTTTCCCTTAGCTTCTGGTCTCCAGGCTGGTCTTTTACTCGTGGAAAAACATGCTCTCCAATAATAATATCTTTAAATCTTCCACAAGATGTTTGAATCTGATTAAATGTTTGTCTGTTGGATGAGAAGAATCCCCCCCCCCTTCTTCCCCTGTGCAATGAATTATGTGTCTTGGCTTTGATGCTTCACAGTGTAACCTCACTTCCACCAGCTTCTCAGGTAGAAAAGCCAAGCAGCTTGCAAGTTCCCATGGTCCCTCCGTAGTCCTCCCCATGACTCGAGGCCATTCTGGAAGTTTGTCAAGGGTGCCCTAACACAGCACAATAGCTGGAGAATTCTTTTACAGTAGGTATGCTCCTTACCCTTCAATCAGCAGATCTTTGTGAAGTTTTCTGTTTCATCCTTTACCTCTTTGAGAGCTCACTCACCCTGTGGGCATGAACAAAATCACACACACACACACACTCACTCACTCACACACACACTCACACAATGCAACCAGGAACACTTTATTCTCAGACTGAAGAAGGGTTAGAAAATCCTAGAGGGAATCTTCCAGAAGCACTTTTGGGCGAATGAGAGAAAATAGTAGGAGAGAAACAGAGAGTAGGTGTGCATCAGGGCCTCCAGCCATTGCAAGAAAATTCCAGACACACGTGCCACTTTGTGCATCTGGCTTTATGTGAGTCCTGGGGAATCAAGTCTGGGTCATTAGGCTTTGCAGGCAAGTGCCTTAACCTCTGAACCATCTCTCCAGCACCCCCTCTGTCTTTTGACTAAACTTAAAAAATTTTTTATTGACAACTTCCATAATTGTAAACAATGACTACACTTTTATCAATTTTAATATTCTTCTCAAAGAACCAGCCTTTTTGTTTCATTGATTTTTCTATCTTTTTTTGTTTTTTTCTTCCATCAGCTTATGCTCTGATTTCCAGCATTTCTTTCCTTATAACCATTTTGGGTTAAAGTTATTCCTATATCTCAAGATCTTTAAGATCATTTATTTGAGTCCACTACGTGAACACTTCATGTTATGAATTTCTCTCTCGGCACTGTCTTTACTTCATCCCACAAAATATTTTCTACTTTTTTTTACGACTTGGATCATTTCAAATAAGTCCAATTCCTAGTACCCGAGGGTTTTCCACACAGTTACCAGTGTATTTACTTCCCATTCTCTGCTCTGTTCTGATTTTGAAGCTGTAACTATTGTCCTGCTCTCTGGGCCACCGTGGCGGTTCCTTGCTAATGCTGGAGCCCCGAAATGTGTCCTGTCCTGAATTTCCAGTCTCCATCCAGCCGCCCTCAGTCATCCTGTGACACTCACCTGCACAGGTTGGACTCTGTCTTCTACCTGACGCACACAGGGAGCATCAGCCTTGGTAAATCAAGTAGAGATCACTTCACTAAAAGATGAAAAGACTGGCTAAATGCGTGGTGGCTTGGCAGAGATTGGTTAAGCAAATTCACACAGCGAGTGAGTCACTCCAGAAATATTCTAAATTTTTTTTGTTGTTCATTCTTTTTTTTTTTTAATTATTTATTTATTTATTTGAGAGCGACAGACACAGAGAGAAAGACAGAGGGAGAGAGAGAGAGAGAATGGGCGCGCCAGGGCTTCCAGCCTCTGCAAACGAACTCCAGATGCGTGCGCCCCCTTGTGCATCTGGCTAACGTGGGACCTGGGGAACCGAGCCTCGAACCGGGGTCCTTAGGCTTCACAGGCAAGTGCTTAACCGCTAAGCCATCTCTCCAGCCCTCATTCTTATTTATTTATTTGAGAGTGACAGAGAAAGAGAGAGAGAGAAAGAGGGAGAGAGAAAGGGAGAGAGAATGGGCGCGCCAGGGCCTCCAGCCACTGCATATGAACTCCAGACCCGTGCACCCCCTTGTACATCTGGCTAATGTGGGTCCGGGAGATCTGAGCCTCGAACTGGGGTTCTTAGGCTTCACAGGCAAGCACTTAACTGCTAAGCCATCTCTCCAGCCCCAGAAATATTCTAAATCTCAGAAACAGGGCACTGAGTATGCACGTCAGGGTCGTTCTTCAACTCAAGAATTCACAAGGGCTGGAGAGATGGCTTAGCAGTTAAGGAGTTTGCCTGCAAGGCCAAAGAACCCAAGTTCAATTCCCCAGGGCCCACGTAAGCCAGATGCACAAGGTGATGCATGCGCCTGGAGTTTTTTTTTGTTTTTTTTTTTTTGCAGTGGCTGGAGGCCCTGGTGTGCCCATTTCTCTCTTTCTCTCTTCCTCCTTCTCTCTCTCTTTCTTCCTCTTTTCTCTCTCTCTATCTCAAATAAATAAATAAAAAGAGTTTTTTAAAAATTCACAGATTGCTCCCTCCAGACATAAACTGGCCTGGATATCCTCACAGTGCCTGACACTACCTACACAAGACCATCATAAGAGGAGGAAAAGACCATGACATCAAAATAAAAAAGAGACTGATTGAGATGGGGAGGGGATATGATGGAGAGTGGAATTTCAAAGGGGAAAGTTGGGAGGGGGAGGGAGGGTATTACCATGGGATACTTTTTATAATCATGGAAAACGTTAATAAAAATTGAGAAAAAAACAAAAACAAAAAAATTCACAGATTGGCAGAATCTCAGTATAGAGGACTCTTAGTTATTTATCAATCTCTCCCTTGGCATAACTCCACATTTATAAAATTACCTTCCCAGTTTTTGGGTTGTGTTTTGTTTGTTTGTTCCATTTGATTCTCAGTACAGGCAGCAAATGACTGATATGAATGAGACCCTCTATTTGATAGCAGAGCCATGAGGAAGCCACTGGGGTCAGTAGTGGCATTGTGTCCAAACTTCACCAGTGATTACAGTCAGACCTGTCGTTGGCAAGCCCTCGAGACTCCAGGTAACACCTATTGTTTATTTATTGATTTTAAATATTTTATTTATGTATGTATTTATTTGAGAGAGAGAGAGTGTGTGTGTGTACACGTGCACCAGGGTCTCTAGCCACTACAAAGGAACTCCAGACACATGCACCACCTTGTGCATCTGGCTTATGTGGGGCCTGGGGAAACGAACCTGAGTCCTTTGGCTTTGCAGGCAAGCACCTTAAGTACTAAGCCATCTCTCCAGCCCATGCCTATTATTTAAAATGTAATCAATACTAACTTAAGCCAAATTTAAACTAAACGACTTACATATAAGACTTATAATAAGGAATATTTTTTTTTAAAGAATCCTTATATTTTGGAGATACTTGTTGAAATATCTGTAGAGGAAATGATACTTTTATTTAAATAAATCAAAATGTAGCCGGGCGTGGTGGCATATGTCTTCAATCCCAGCACTCAGGAGGCAGAGGTAGGAGGATCTCCATGAGTTCGAGGCCACCTGAGATGACATAGTGAATTCTAAGGCAGCCTGAGCTAGAGACTCTACCTCAAATAAAAAACAAGAAAAAAAAATCAAAATGTAATTACTCCTTTACTGAAAGTGAATGTAATGAAAAACCTTCAAATTAATCTCACACAATAGTATTTGTTAAACGGAGCATGTGGAAAAATAGCTCAAACATATCGGTTCTCCTATCTAAAAGTATTAACCATGGAATTCATTAGTTCATAGAGACAGGGTCTCACACAGCCCAGGCTGACCTCAAGTCACTATACGGCTGAGGGTGACCTCGAACTTCTGAGCCTCTTGCCTCCACCTTTTGAGTTTGGGGGTGACAGGCCTGTGGTACCCAGTTCCTCTGGTGCCTGGGATCTGACGTGGAGCTTTGCACACGCTAGGCAGGCACTCCTCCCATAACTGGAGCAAAGCCACGCTCTCCACGGGATCCTATAAAGCGTGCTAGAGCCATTCACCAGTGATCACAGGAGATGTTGAAACAGCTGACTTAAAACTCCAGGTTGCGGGCTGGAGAGATGGCTTAGTGGTTAAGCGCTTGCCTATGAAGCCTAAGGACCCCGGTTCGAGGCTCGGTTCCCCAGGTCCCATGTTAGCCAGATGCACAAGGGGGCGCAGCGTCTGGAGTTCGTTTGCAGTGGCTGGAGGCCCTGACGTGCCCATTCTCTCTCTCTCCCTCTACCTCTCTTTCTCTCTCTCCCTCTTTCTCTCTCTGTCTGTTGCTCTCAAATAAAAAAAAAAAAAAATTCCAGGTTGCAGCTGGGGAGCTAGTTTACTGGCAACACAATTGGCCGTGCAACACACTTGGCCATCATGTTCAAGGTTGTGCTCAGTCCCCAACACAAACAAAAACAAAAGCTGGGCTGGAGGGGAGGCTCAGCAGTTAAGGCATTTGCCTGCAAAGCCAAAGGACCCAGGTTCGATTCCCCAGGACCCACGTAAGCCAGATGCACAAGGGGACACATGTGTCTGGAGTTCGTTTGCAGTGGCTGGAGGCCCTGGAGAACCCATTTCCTCTCTTTCTCTCTCTCTCTGCTTCTTTCTCTCTTTCTCTGTCAAATAAATGAATAATTAAATTTTTTTTTATCAAAAAAGCTCTAAGGTGTCACCTAAGTACAGGTGAAGGTGGGTCTTGCATTAGCTTTGTTCTCCTGGGTGTTTTTCAACAGTCATTGAGCCATAAATCCCCTTCCGGCAGTGTCTGGAAGAAGGCCCCCCCCCCCAAAAAAAAAAAACAAGATGAAGAAGGAGAAGGAGGAAGATGAGGGCTTACCAATCGATTAAAACTTGCTTGTGTCTATATGTACAAATTAAACAGGATGGCCTTAGAGCTGGTGTTTGTCCTTACTCATCCATAAAATGAGCGTCCCTCTTTCTAGTACTATGGATTTATTGATACAAACATGGAAGTAACCATGTGCGTTTTAAACTAGAGTAACTCATGTCTGAAACATTTAGTGAAAAGCATGACAAGAACAGCAGCTGTTTCCATCCTCATCTGTGGTAACAGACGCTTAAAATCAGTTAGTGAACTTGTGATGCTGTTGGAGGTCACCAGCCAGCTTTGCTCCAGCTTAAATCATTGATCCTTATGGGGGTTTAAAATAATTTTCTTAGCCGGGCGTGGTGGCGCACGCCTTTAATCCCAGCACTCAGGAGGCAGAGGTAGGAGGATTGCCGTGAGCTCGAGGCCACTCTGAGACTCCATAGTGAATTAATTCCAGGTGAGCCTGGGCTAGAGTGAGACCCTACCTCGATGGGCTGGAGAAGATGGCTTAGCGGTTAAGGCAATCACCTGTGTGATTATTATGAGCACATTGGGATCAGGGACATCTGTGCCATTGTGTGCCTAGCTTTTACACAGGTGCCAGGGATTGGCATACTTTGTAAACAAGCACTTTTTATTTTATTTAATTAATTAATTTATTTGAGAGTGACAGACAGAGACAGAAAGAGGGAGAGAAAGGGAGAGAGAGAGAGAGAATGAGTGTGCCAGGGCCTCCAGCCACTGCAAATGAACTCCAGATGCATGCGCCCCCTTGTGCATCTGGCTAACTTGGGTCCTGGGGAATGGAGCCTTGAACTGGGTCGTTAGGCTTCACAGGCAAGTGCTTAACCACTAAGCCATCTCTCTAGCCCTAAACAAGCACTTTTAACCACAGAGCCATTTCTTGAACCCTGGCAGTTGATTTAAAAAATATGTCATGGGCTGGAGAGATGGCTTAGCGGTCAAGATGCTTGCCTATGAAGTCTAAGGACCCAGGTTCAATTCTCCAGGACCCATGTAAGCCAGATGCACAGTTCATTTGCAGTGGCTGGAGGCCCTAGCATGCCCATTCTCCTTCTCTCTCTCTCTCTCTCTGTCTCTAAAAATAAATTTAAAAATGCGTCAGAAGGGCTGGGGAGATTGCTTAGTGGTTAAGGTGCATACCTGTGAAGTCTAAGGACCCAGGTTTGACTCACCAGATCCCATGTAAGCCAGATGCACAGGTGATGCATACCCAAGGTCGCACATGTGCACAACGTGGTGCATGTGTCTGGAGTTCAATTACATTAGCTGGAGGCCCTGGCATGCCAATTCTCTCTCTCATAAAAAAAAAATTGGCCAGTCTGTTGGGCTTGTCTCAAAAAAAAATGTTTCTTAATCCCAAGCTATATTCTTGAGAGCAAATTTGCTGATTTATAGTCAGCATGACACAGAAAACTTGTATGAGAAAAAGAAAACTAAATCACCAGAGGTCGGAGGCCGCTGCCTCTCAGGAGGGATAAAGTCCTACAATCAAAGCTTGTGGCCATTCATTATCAACAGAGCAGAAACTGAATTTAACAAAAGAAAGAGGGCTGGAGAGATGGCTTAGCGGTTAAGGCGCTTGCCTGCGAAGCTTAAAGACCCAGGTTCGATTCTTCAGGTCCTACATAGGACCAGGTGCACATGGTGGTGCATGCATCTGCAGTTCATTTGCAGTGGCTAGAGGCCCTGGTGAAAGGCCCAAGAATTCAGAAGCCCAGAAATACTATCACACTCCAAAGGGAGCTTAAGCGGGCCCCTGCATACCTCAAACTCCAGGCTTTACTCTCTGTTGGAAGCAAGTAAAGAATCCCTCTTCTCATTATATCAGAGCCCGCTCCTAATATAAAACTAGGTAAAAAGGGCATGAGATAGCCCTCAAGGATGGGAAATGAGTAATAAAGTGAACCACTTATTTGGTTTCTGTAAATAGCCTGCACCGTAAACCTTAATAGCCCACACCATAAGCCGTAGCAACCTGCCTCAGACCACCAAGGTCATAGGAGACTGATACCATACTCTGCTACCCCCACCCAAGGACCTGCGCAAATGCTGACCACCAAGGTCATAGGAAACTGATACCACACTCTGCTACCCTCACCCAAGGACCTGCGCAAATGCTGACCACCAAGGTCATAAGAGAATGATTGGTCCATGAGGGGCTTGAATAAATTAAACTAATTGGTTTAAAAACTATGGGGTGGCACAAACTGACTGGCTCGCACCCCGCGGGCTCCTGATATTAAAAAAATGATTGGTCTAATGCACAGGCTTTGTTAGAAACCCTATAAAACCTGTCCCGTTCCTGCATTCGGGGCTCTGCAGTCCTCTACCCCTGTGCGGTGTACGACTGTGGACCCCAGCGCGCTTGGAATAAAATCCTCTTGCTGTTTGCATCAAGACCGTTTCTCGTGAGTGATTTGGGGTGTCGCCATTTCCGGGCAGAGTGTGGGGTCCTCGTTCTGGGGGTCTTACACTGGCACACCCATTCTCACTATGTCTCTCTCTGTCTATAATAAATAAATAGAAATAAAATCCAGAAAGGAAGGAAGGAAAAAAAGAAAGGGAGGGAGGGAGGGAGGGAAGGAAGAAAGGGAGGGTAGGAAGGAAGGAAAAACTTGCTTTGCTGGCCATCTGCCCCAGGCTCTGTAGACTGGCTGTTCCCAAAAGGAAGACGATCCCAGATTTGTCCCGGGACACAGCATTTCCGACTAGTGACATTTTCACTAATGTGCTTTCATCAACCCTTCCGCAACCTGACCAAGATGACGCCCAGCGAGGGCGGGTGCCACACGACGGGACAGCGTGAACTTAGCATGAGCTGTGGGGTCATGTTCAGCATTTGGGTTTTTCGTTTTTTAGGTAGGGTCTCGCTCTGGCTCAGGCTGACCTGGAATTCACTATGTAGTCTCAGGGTGGCCTCGAACTTACAGCGATCTTCCTACCTCTGCCTCCAGAATGCTGGGATTAAAGGCGTGTGCCACCACGCCCGGCTTGTTTTGCATTTTGCCCCTTGTGCAGTTTCGCAGCTAGAGCTCCGTTGCATCCTTAGCAGGAACGTGGGTACACGACTCGGGATAGTCCCTTTGCTTTTACAATGAAGCCTGAAACAGCGCTTAGGCTAGAAGAATGGCCGGGGGGGTGGGGGGGGGGAGGGTTTGGTTTAAAAACAGCAAAGTTCCTTGTTTGACAGTGGCTGACGAGGGTATCACTGTTGGGGTATGTACGTCTGCAAACCCCGCGGAGCAGACTGTAGCGCTTTTCCCCTGGAGTATAACCCAGCCATGGAAATAGATCAACCTGTTGCCATGGATACTGAGAAATGTGGCCAAATGACCTAAAACATAGGTAGCATTGGTATCTCTGCTGTGACTGACCCAGCGTGCTGGCCATCCCCTCGTGAAGAGCCGTCCAGAGCCAGGACACAGTGTCCCCCAGCCCCATAGGTCCTGATCGAAGCTGTGGGCTGTCTGCTGTTCTGAAGTCATGGGTTCCCCTGCCCACCCCCACCCAGTGACTCTGAATCTCAGGAACCTGCTAAGTTCTTTCCTTTTTTCGGACCAAGTCTGAAAAAAAAAAAAGGTGGGGGGGCTGGAGAGATGGCTTAGCGGTTAAGCGCTTGCCTGTGAAGCCTAAGGACCCCAGTTTGAGGCTCGGTTCCCCAGGTCCCACGTTAGCCAGATGCACAAAGGGGCGCATGCATCTGGAGTTCGTTTGCAGAGGCTGGAAGCCCTGGCATGCCCACTCTCTCTCTCTCTCTCCCTCTATCTGTCTCTCTGTGTCTGTCACTCTCAAATAAATAAATAAAAAATTTAAATAAAAAAAAAAGTCTCTTGTTGTTTCAGTTTAAGCAAAATGCTTGCACAAGAAAATTAAGCCAGGCAAATAAAATAATAAATGGAAAATAAAAATGAACCAACACCTGCAGTCTGTTTTAAGTCTTTTTTTTTTTTTTTTGCCAGCTTGCATGTGCCTGGTTTCTGTGGCGTCCGGCAACCGGGTATGCAAAGGAGAACAAGAGCGAATTCTGGTTCTGCCAGGGCTCAGAACGTGGGCACCGGGGCCGGGTGACGTCGTCACGTCAGAGCAGAAGGATGCCCGTTGAGCACAGCACTGCCCAGCCAGAGCAGACTTCCAGCAGGAAGGAGAAGGAGGAAAGGTAGAGGGGAGGATAAAGAAGAAAAGAAAAGCTGGTCTTGGGAAGAAGAAAATGTCATCGTTAGCTGCACGTGGTTTGCCATACGTATACCAAGCTGAGAATATGCTGTCCATGTCAAGCCCACAGCAGGAGGCAGGCCAAGCAGCAGAAAGGGAGAGGACCTTTCCTTTATAACTTCTTACGTTGGTTACAAGTTGGAGTGATAAAGGCTTAGATACATGGCAACAATTATTTCAACAGGCTCTTTTTCTCTTTTTTTTTTAAATATATATATATGTATATATTTAAAGAGAAAATTATACATATTTTAAAATGTAGTTTATTTTCTGTTAAGCTAAAACTATGGGAAATACCTAATTATGCTTCAAAGGCTGTCCTATTTTCCAATTGTTTTGAACTGTAGATTCCATGACATTCACATTTCTTACAAATCTGTGTCGTCTGGCAGAACCTTCCATTCAGTTTTCTGACATCTTATCGAGAATCAGTAGAGGGGCAAGAATTCTTGCCCGGTTAGTTCCCACAATGCAGCTGTTCAACACAATCTCATCCAAAATGAGGTGTACTTTATCCAAATTAAACATTATATCCAGTGCGCTCAATCTGCTGAAGTACTCATCTAAAACTTCTCCACAATTATGGATGAATTCATAAATAGCCATCTCATTCTGAAATGGAAAGAGGAAGGGCAGTTAATTTTAGCATGGCCATTGGGTAAAATAGCAAATCTTTTTTTAAATATATTTTAAATTTTATTTACTTATTTGAGAGAGAGAGAAATAGGCAGAGAGTGGGAGAGAGAGAACGGGCACACCAGGGCATCCAGCCACTGCAACGGAACTCCAAGACGCATATGCCACCTTGTGCATCTGGCTTACATGGGCCTTGGGGAATCAAACCTGGGTCCTTTGGCTTTGTAGTCAAGGGCCTTAACAACTAAGCCATCCCTCCAGCCCCTCTTTTTCTCTTTTTAAACATGAAAGCTTGAATTTGTAATTATATGTGGTTTCATAATTATATCCATTGGAGAGTGGATCATAATGTAGCTATGTATTGGTCTGGAAATGAAGATCTTATAGTCTTTCATTTCATTTTTATTTATTTATTGCCAGAGCCTGCCAGCAAAATTGAACAGAACCTGATGGGGAGTGAGGATTAAACAGAAAAACGAGAGACAAAGATATCAGCAGGGACTCTAGGTCCGGACTGAAGCCTCGATTTATTTTCCACGCTTGCTTTTATACACACCCAAGCATCATTAATCAATTACATAAATTTCCAGTGCCCTTTACACAAGTTTCCATCAAAACAAATTTTTCCTCTTTTACAATCACGTACTGGCCACTTCTCAGTACAGAAATTTAAATAATCGCCGGGCGTGGTGGCGCACGCCTTTAATCCCAGCACTCGGGAGGCAGAGGTAGGAGGATCGCCGTGAGTTCAAGGTCACCCTGCGACTACAGAGTTAATTCCAGGTCAGCCTGGACCAGAGTGAGATCCTACCTCGAAAAACCAAAAAAAAAAAAAAAAAAAAAAAAACAGAAATTTAAATAAAGACAATGGAACAGCCAAGTCTTATCCTGCAAGTAACTTCTTCCTCAGTTGTACCCAGAGCAGTGAAGAATTCATTCTAAGCAATAAAGTCACAATTCACAATGCCAGAAAAGCAAATTGCCACACAACTCAATCCTTCAAGCCAAATGCAAACATACCTCAGAGTCAATGCAAACGCAATAGCTCCCAACAATGTATTTATTTTGAAAGAAAGAGGCATTGAGAGAGAGAGAGAGAGATTGGGTGCACCAGGGCCTTTGGCCACTGTAAAGGTACTCCTGACACATGTACCCCCTTGCTCATCTGGCTCATGTGGGTCCTGGGGAATGGAATCTGTATTCTTTGGCTTTGCAGGCAAGTGCCTGAACTGCTAAGCCATCTTTCCAGCCCAGATCTTATGTTATGTCTCTGTCGCTCTCAAATAAATAAATAAAAAATTAAAAAAAAAAAAACTTATTTTGCAAGCAGAGTGAGAGAGAACGAGTGTGCCAGGGATTCCAACTGCTACAAATGTACTCCAGTTGCAGGCACCACTTTGTGCACATGGCTTTACATGGGCACTGGGGAATTGAACCCTTAACCACTGAGCCATCTCTTGAGCCCCAAAGAAGATTTTTTCCAGATAGGGTCTCACTCTAGCCCAGGCTGACCTGGAATTCACTATGTAGTCTCAGGGCGGCTTCACAGCGATCCTCCTCCTGAGTGCTGGGATTAAAGGCGTGTGCCCATGCCGGGACTCCAAAGAAGAGTTGTATTGAGCCTGCGTAGAATGAGTAGATGAGATGAGAGCACTCCGTGTGGCATCCTGCCCCATGCCCTCAGAGGAGAGGGTGCAGTGCCACGGAGCCCCAAGAGCTGAGCAGCTCCAGCTGCCATGGAAACAGGAGCCAAGACGGGTGGCTTTCGGAGACCGAACCACCGGCCGCCTATTCTGTTTGAATAGAATGAATGTGCTTGTGAGTTTCTTGTTTCCCTTTCGAATGTGTCCAAATGCCATCTTCCACGGAGACAAGCTAAGGGACATGCGTACACAGCACTAGCCACTCCTTGGGACAATGGCTGAGCCACCCATGAGACGCAATGGCAAGGTTGAATCTTACAGGCAGTGAACACTGATTATTAGCTCCTTAAGTGGTCGTGCCAAGACAGACGGGTAACCCCTTCATCGGCATCTTGCCAGTAAAGAAGAACCCCAGCCATTTATTACAAGCGTGGCACGACATTTGGAAGTTTTACTTGTTACATGCCATTTCTTCCAGCTCGGTCTGGGATGTGTTTTCTTTCTAGAAGCAACAGAATCATTGAAAGAAGCAGGTTTTAGAATGAAACAGCCTGCTCATTGCCTCAGTGCTCCCTCCTGTGAGGAGAGGATGTTTATTCTTGGTTCTGGATGGTTCCTTCATCTGGAGAGCCCCATTCTAATATTTCTTCACCCCTTCACCACTCTGCCTTACAGAATAAAGTAAAAATTCTCCACTGGATTTTTGTTGTGGTGGTGGTGGTTTGGTTTTTCGAGGTAGGGTCTCACTGTAGCCCAGGCTGACCTGGAATTCACTCGGTAGTCTCAGGGTGGCCTCGAACTTGGGGCGATCCTCCTACCTCTGTCTCTGAAGTGAAGTACCACCACGCCCAGACTGGATAACTTTGAGTGGAGTAAACACACAGGGTAGAGAGTTCGAACACTGCTGTGCTTTCCCGCTTAAGAAGTATCGACAGTCAAGCCCACAGCCACGTCATCTCTCCCACTTGTTTCTAACGGGAGCCACCACGGCAGGAAGCCTTGGTCCACCTGGCCAGGGCTCAAAGGATGTCGGCCGGCTGCTGAGATGCAGCATCAGTTCACAGCGGCTGTGTTCCGAGGCCACGCTATTCCTGCAGGCGTAATCAGAGGTGAGCGGCTGGCTGTGATCTGTCCTACCCCTTGCCTACATTTTAAAGGAGCTTAGAACTCAGGACCAATTTTTGATGTGTTCACCTTGGAAAACTTCTTAGCTATAGCCCTCTATTCCACTCATATCTGCCAAGTTTTCTCTTTCTTTCTTTCTTTCTTTCTTTCTTTCTTTCTTTCTTTCTTTCTTTCTTTCTTTTTGCAAAGAATGGGCTCATTTTAATCATTGTAATAACCAAGTCAAAAATATTATCTTTTAAATTAAAAAACCTTAATGGCTGAGGTAGCTGGTGATGTTACCAGATAATGAATCAGGTTTAAGATATCACAATGGTCGGGCTGGAGAGATGGCTTAGTGGTTAAGCGCTTGCCTGTGAAGCCTAAGGACCCCGGTTTGAGGCTCGGTTCCCCAGATCCCACGTTAGCCAGATGCACAAGGGGGCGCACGTGTCTGGAGTTTGTTTGCAGAGGCTGGAAGCCCTGGCGTGCCCATTCTCTCTCTCTTCCTCTATCTGTCTTTCTCTCTGTGTCTGTCTCTCTCAAATAAATAAATAAAAAATTTAAAAAATATATTAAAAAAGAACATGTCTTCTATAAAAAATTAAAAAAAAAAGATATCACAATGGTGTACCTGGTAGAATGAGAAAGCACTGATTCCAAATGATCTTCCTTAAAGTTCAGATAAATAATTAGGAAGCCTTCCAATTCCAAGGTCTATGCATGATTTCCAGGGGCTCACTTTTGTATTTTCGGCTGAACTCAGCAGCTGATGAAATGAGCCACACGAATGAGAGAGTAACATGAAATAGCTGCCCTGTGACAAAGTGGTCACTGTCTACTTGCTATGTCCATCGGGGTTCATTCCTCTGTTCAAGATGTGGCTTCCTGACGGCTTCCTAACATTTAACTAATTCTTTGCTGGCTGAAGGGGCAGCAACTGTTTCTCCACGCATAAACTGATCTTTGTTATAAATCACTTTAATAATGAGAGAGCAGCTGGGACACGTTGCCACGTCTTCCCCATTCTCCAAACCTTCCTTGGTGATGGGGAAGATGTCACCACACGGGCAGGGGTAGAAATGCGTCTCCGAGTCCTCGTCATACTGGAAGTCCTCCATCTCCACCTCGTCGTGGGTCACTGCCATGGTCACGGGGACGAGGCGGATCATACAGGTGCGCGTCTCAAGATTAACTACGTGCGTGTCGGTTCGGAGCCGCCATCGTGACCCATCTGGAAGCCTCTTTCTTTCTTTTTAGAAAAACATATATGGTATTTGTTCAGAGGAATACCACACATTTTGTAACCGTCTTCACACAATGGCCAGGTTCCTCCTGGGTGTGTTAGAGGAGCCTTCTGTCCTGAGCACACCCATCTGCTAAGTTTTTTTTTTTTTCTCTCTCTCTCTTTTTTTAATTAACAACTTCCTTGATTGTAAACAACATCTCATGGTAATGTCCTCCCTCCCCCCACTTTCTCCTTTGAAACATCACTCTCCATCATATCCCCTCCCTCTCTCAATCAGTCTCTCTTTTATTTTGATGTCATCATCTTTTCCTCCTCTTATGATGGTCTTGTTTAGGTTGGTATCAGGCACTGTGAGGTCAGGGATATCCAGGCCATTTGGTGTCTGGAGGAGCACGTTGTAAGGAGTCCTACCCTTCCTTTGGCTCTTACACTCTTTCCACCACCTCTTCTGCAATGTCCCCTGAGCCTTGGAAGATGTGATTGAGATATTGCAGCGCATCTGCCAAGTTTTTGAGCATCTCTGGCTTCTCTTTATGAATGTTGTCTTTCTGTCAAGCCACCCTGTGACAGCTGAGCTTGACTGTCAGCCCAATGGGATGTAGAGTCACAGTGGAAGTAAAGCTCAGGGAATGTCTGAGAGTTTCTACATTAGGCTAACTAATCTGAGGTGGGAAGACCACCACACTATGGGGTGCCATCCCACAGGCAGGGGTTCTGGATTGACTCAAAAATAAAAGACGAGGGCTGGAGAGATGGCTTCGTGGTTAAGGCACTTGCCTGCAAAGCCAAAGGACCTAGGTTCCACTCCCCAGGACCCAGGTAAGCCAGATGCACAAGGAGGCGCACACATCTGGAGTTCGTTTGCAGTGGCTGGAGGCCCTGGCACACCCATTCTCTCCCCCTTTCTCTCTCTCAAATAAAATAAAATAAAAATAAATAAATAAAAAATATTTTTTAAAAAAGTGAAAGGCGAGCTGAGCAGCAGTGTTCATTGTTGTCTCTTGACTGCAGATGCAATGTGACCAGTTGCCTTTTACAACTGACTCTGAGACTCCAATGGCGGACTGTGCCCTCAGACTGGGCCGGAACGAACCCCTGCTTCCTTGAGCTGCTTTGTCAGGGATCTTGTTACAGCAACAAGAAAAGTCACTAATACAGAATAAACTAAGGGCTGGAGAGATGGCTTAGCGGTTAAGCGCTTGCCTGTGAAGCCTAAGGACCCCGGTTCAAGGCTCGATTCCCCAGGACCCACGTTAGCCAAATGCACAAGGGGGCGCACGCGTCTGGAGTTTGTTTGCAGTGGCTGGATGCCCTGGCACGACCCCCCCTCTCTCTTTTTCTCTCTCTCTTTCTCTCTCTCTCTAACTGCCTCTTTCTCTCTCCATCTGTTACTCTCAAATAAATAAATAAATAAAAAATTTTTAAAAAAAGAATAAACTGAGGGCTGGACAGTTGGCCCAGCTGTTTAGTGTGCTTCCTGGCCAAGCGTGAGCTGAGGCTGCCCAAGCTCTCATCTCCAGAACCCACATAAACAGCTGGGCAGGGGGACATGTGCCTGTAACCTTGGTGCTGTGGGGAGCAGAGACCTGAGAATGTTAGGAGCTTCCCCCCAAATTTCAGCAATCTCCAGGATCAGTAAGAGATTCTGGGTCAAATAAGAATAGAAGCAATAGGGCTGGAGAGACGGCTTAGTGGTTAAGCGCTTGCCTGTGAAGCCTAAGGACCCCGGTTCGAGGCTCAATTCTCATGGACCCACGTTAGCCAGATGCACAAGGTGGCACATGCATCTGGAGTTCGTTTGCAATGGCTGGAGGCCCTGGCGTGCCCATTCTTTCTCTCCCTCTTGCTGTCTG
This sequence comes from Jaculus jaculus, assembly GCF_020740685.1. Taxonomy (NCBI): domain Eukaryota; kingdom Metazoa; phylum Chordata; class Mammalia; order Rodentia; family Dipodidae; genus Jaculus; species Jaculus jaculus. The sequence continues at coordinate 7,919,503 of NC_059123.1, forward strand.
TCTCTTTCTTCTCAAACAAATAACTAAGGGCTTAGTAGTTAAGGTGTTTGCCTGTGAAGCCAAAGGATCCAGGTTCGATTCCTCAGGACCCACATCAGCCAGATGCACAAGGTGGTGCATATATCAGGAGTGCATTAACAGTGGCTGAAGATCCTGGCATGCCCATTCTCTCTGTCTCTCTCTCTTTCTCTCTCTCATCTCTCTTTGAAATAAATAAAGTAAAATTTAAATTTAAAAAATAAATAAAATAATATAAAAGGCACAAGCCACCAGTGATATCCTGTTTTAAATAAAGAAAAGAAGTGAGACTAATGGAATCAGATACCTGGCTCTCTATGCTGGCCACTGCAGATGAGCACTCCCTGGGGTGTCCCAGATGAGTACACGAAGCAGTCACATGTGCACACACAACATACACCCCCCACACACATTCACATCAGCAAAAAAGCAAAAGGCACCAAAAGAAATTAGACTGTGAACGTAAAGCGTCTATCACAGTTTAGCATTCCAGTTTGCCTTCCTCATTCTATTATTATTTTTTTTTATTCACTGATTTTATTTTTTCCAGATAGGGTCTCACTGTAGCCCAGGCTGACCTAGAATTCACTATGTAGTCTCAGGGTGGCTTTGAACTCGTGGCGATCCTCCTCCCTCTGCCTCCTGAGGGCTGGGATTAAAGTCTTTGGGAGCAAATACCTTTAACAGCTGACCTATCTCCCCAGCCTCTTTGTTTTCTTTCTTTCCTTTTTTTTTTGGAGGGGGGCAGTTGAGGTAGGGTCTCACTCTAGCTCAGGCTGACCTGAAATTCACTGAGTATCAGCATGGCCTCAAACTCACAGAAATCCTCCTATCTCTGCTTCCTGGGTGCTGGGATTAAAGGTGTGTGCCATAACGCCCGGCTTCCCTTCGTTTTCATACTGAGTTTTCTATACCTTTGCCCATGACCATAAGTCAATGGCTCTGCAAGTGGTCCCAAAATCAGAAACAATCAGCAATTTCTGGGAAATTGGTGGAAATGGAAAGCTTCCTGTCAACCGGATGCTCTGAGGTGGAGGCCAGCGATCCCTGGTTTATCAAGCCCCTCAGGAGACTTGTTCAAGTACTGTGCTCCACTCTTGTGTCCACTGATGGTCCTCCCCAGGGGGTCATCCATATTCACTGCGGGGTCCAGAATGCAGCCGCCAGTCTTTGTCGGGGTGCCCAGACAGGGCCTCAGAGGACACCTTCCCACCTGCGGCTCTTAGCTTCCTTCCGCCCCCTCTTTCAGCATGTTCCCTGAACCTTGGAGGGTTTATGTTGCAATCAGATTCACATTGTTGGTAGAAATCACCCAACCAAGAGCAGCTTGTGGGGGAAAAGAGGTTTATTTTAGCTTACAGGCTCGAGGGGAAGCTCCATGATGGCAGGGAAAATGACGACATGAGCAGAGGGTGGACATCACCCCCTGGGCAACATAAGGTGGACAATAGCAACAGGAGAGTGTGCCCAACCCTGGCAAGGGGACACTGGCTATAACACCCATAAGCCCGCCCCCAACAATACACTGCCTCCAGGAGGCGCTAATTCCCAACTCTCCATCAGCTGGGGGCCTAGCTTCAGAACACCTAAGTTTGTGGGGGACACCTGAATCAAACCCCCACAACTTGTTCTAAGTCTCTTTTAGTGTTGAGCACCCAGCAGCCTCTAATTTTCTGCTCTGATGAGGTTTGAGTCTCCTCAGCATTGACCACCATCCCCCAGGCCTCCGGGAGACACTCATGCAGGGTCCGGCTTGAGAACCAGCTCCACGGCTTGTTTCTGTCCATGGGCTTTTCCTGTCTTAAGTCTCTACTTCGATGTCTGGGCATTTTATTCTGCACATCCTCAATTGTTTAGTACCTCCAAGCCCTGTCATCTTCATCTCCATCGAAAAAGAGAAGTTATTAGGCCTTGAAGGATTTAAAGTTAGACTCTGTGGCTCTCTTTTATAAGGGCATTTATCCCTTCCTAACTATATTGAAAAGTTGGCAACTTTGTCTTAAGGTAGTGCAAACTACTCACAGATCTTTTTGTTTTAACGAGTAAATAAGAACATTTCTTAGAAGGGCATGGTGGCACACACCTTTAACCCCAGCACTGGAGAGGCAGAGGTAGGGGATCGTTGTAAGCTCCAGAACACCTTGAGACTGCAGAGTGAATTCCCGGTCAGCCTGAGCTAGAGTGAGGCCTTACCTTGAAAAAAAAAAAAAAAGAGAGAGACCAAAAGAACCCAAGAACATTTCCTATCACAGGATAAAACAGGTAGCAGCAGGGGAAAAAAAAATAATATTCACAGCATTCATTCGCTGACAACTTGAAAACATTGAGCAATTCAATTACCCTTAAATTGTCATCCAATTTGTTTCTCTGTGGGAGAGTTAGTATTCTTGTCATGAAGACCAGAAAATTAGCTGCTTTCTGGAATATATGAAGTTTTTACTTCCTACCTTTGCTGAATATCTCTGAAGGAGATGTTTAGGGGCAGTAGCCACGGGGGTGGGGTGGGGTGTGGTTTTTGTGGTGAAGGGTCAGGAAGCAGAAATGGGATCCAAGGAGACAAAGATGTCCTTTCATTTCAAATAAATCCCACAGGCCAACACTGAATTATATAATGTTCTCAATATTCTTTTTCCTGTTTTTTTCATACTTGAGTAAATGTTCCCTAACACTCCAGTACTCCAACTAATTGAATAATTCCAAGTATTTATTAACTTCCCTCCCACCCACCAGCAAATGTTTACACAAGATAATGTTCAATCGACAAAATTTGTAGGCATTCATGATTCTACTATGAACTGATACTGGAAGCGTAACATTTGGGGGAATGTCATTCTTTCTCGTGACAGTCATTATGAGACACTGTCAGAAGAAACAAGTCACTCTCTGAGGGTGTAATGCAAAGCATTTAGGTTTTATGATGTGTAGGAGGTATGCTCTCACGGGAGTGTTTCACAGCCACTATTCATTTTATCTCCGTTTCCCTGGGAGGGAGGGCTCCAGTGAGCCAAAGCCAGTGAGTTGAGTCATTGTTTAGCTCCGTGGCTAAGGTCTGCTCAGTTTCAGCTCAACTCCTCAGCTTCAGTATAAGATTCCTGAGGCTGGAGGGATGGTTTAGCGGTTAAGGCTCTTGCCTATGAAGCCGAAGAACCCAGGTTCGATTCCCCAGGAGTTAGTTTGCAGCAGCTGGAGGCCCTGGAGCACTCATTTTCTCTCTATCCTTTCTCTCTCAAATAAATAAATAAATAAAAATATATATTAAAAGAGAGAGAGAGAGAGAGAGAAAGAGAGAGATTGAGAGGCAGGCGTGGTGGCGCATGCTTTTAATTCCAGCACTGGGGAGGCAGAGGTAGGAGGATCGCTGTGAGTTCAAGGCCACCCTGAGACTACATAGATAGTGAATTCCAGGTCAGCCTGGGCTAGAGTGAAATCCTATCTCAAAACAAAAACCAAACAACAAATTACCAAAAAAAAATAAAGTGTAGGGCATTAGTGAGACACACTCATGGGCCTGTCACTAATGCATTTTTCTGAGAGGGTTGACTCAGGGGGATGCCTGTGCTGAATGTGGGTGGAGCTGTTTCACGGGCTTGGGGCCCTGGACCCAATGGGAAGAACAAAAACAGAAAGCCAGAGGAGAGCAGCATTTACCTCTCTACTTCCTGTTCCTCTGAGACAAGAGGAGCCCCTGCCTTGTGCGTCCCTGCGATCCTGATGTCTCGCCTGTTCCTCTATACTGGTCTGCATCCTATCAAACTGTGAGCCAAAATAAAGCTTTCCTCCCTCAAGTTGTTTCTGTCAGGTGCTTTGTTACAATGAGAAGTAACTAATACAGATTAGCTCTCAGTCCATTTCTTTAAAAAAAAATTTTTTTTATTGACAACTTCCACAATTATAAACAATATCCCATGGTAATTCCCTCCTTCCCCCCCACTTTCCCCTTTGAAACTCCACTCTCCATCATAGCCCCTCCCCCTCTCAATCAGTCTCTTTTATTTTGATGTCATGATCTTTTCCTCCTCTTAGGATGGTCTTGTGTAGGTGGTGTCAGGCACTGTGAGGTCATGGATGTCCAGGCCATTCAATTATTGTATAAAATGACACTTTGGTTACATTGACTCTTCCTAATCCTATCCAATCACATTCCCCACACCATTTTCTTTGCTCTACCGCATCTGGGCTCCAGGAAAAGTTAAAACTATCTTCTGAAATCCTCATTCAAACCTTAACTTTCTTTTTGTCTTTTGCATTCATTCCAGCCCTTTATCATCTCAGTTTTCTTCTTGATTTCCACACCTAAGCCATCACTTTCTATAAAAAACACCAAAAAACAAAAAACGCTATAGTGCTGGCGAGATGACTCAGCGGTTAAGGTACTTGCCTGCAAAGCCTAATGACTTGGATTCAATTCCCCAGTATCCACATAAAGCCAGATGCGCAAAGTGGCGCATGTACCTGGGCTTTGTTTGCAGTAGCTAGAAGCCCTGGTGAGCCCATTCTCTCCCTCTCTTTCTTTCTCTAACTCTCTCTGCCTCTCCCTCCCTCCTTGGAAATAAATTATATATATATATATATATATATATATATATATATATATATATATATATATGCTATTTGTAAAGCTATCTCAAAAAACTTGTCCTCAGCAGTGCTTTCAGAGTTCACAGCAGATGGTTTCGACTGGGAAGATCATAGTCTGCCCTTCCTAATGCCCCCATCCTCCTCCTGGCTCCCCTATTCCTGGCTACTTACTGCCACATGCCTTTTTCCACACACCCTCCATGTTCTCTCTGTACTGTTTTGCTTTCCTTTCTCTCAACTGCTTCAGAGGGAGCTCCCCCCAACCCCAACCCCATGCTTCTAAACTTAGTCAACCCACCGCCCTCCTTCCCCTGCCTCTTCCTACCATTTGGTTGGCTGTGTCTCCTCTTTTCATTTCCATCTTTTTGTTTCTTTAAATATACTTTATTTTTATTTATATTTGAGAGAGAAAGAGGGACAGAGAGAGAGTGCAGACAAACTCCAGACGCATGTGCCACCTTTTGCATCTGGCTTACGTGGGTCCTGGGGAATTGAACCTGGGTCCTTTATCTGTGCAGGCAACTGCCTTAACCACTAAGCAATCCCTCTAGCCCTTGGTTTTTTGTTTTGTTTTGTTTTGGTTTTTCAATGCAGAGTCTCATTCCAGCCCAGATTGACCTGGAACTCACTCTGTAGTCCCAGGCTGGCCTTGAACTCATAGAAATCCTCCTGCCTCTGCCTTCTAAGTACTGAAATGAAAGATGTGGGCCACCACACCAGGCAAAAGTGCTTTATGTTTAATGAACACATAATTATTACATATATTCATGGAGTACAGTAATTTCTTTTTTGGAAGTAGAGCCTTACTCCAGCCCATCCTGGCCTTGAACTCTGCAGTCTTCCTACCTCAGCCTCCTGAGTGCTGAGATGATTGGCATGGGCCACTTTCACAGTGATATTTTGACTCAAACACACAATAAACAGGATACTTACAGGATTAGTCCGATATCCATCATCTCAAACACTTATTATTTCTTCTTTTTCTTTCTTTCTTTCTTTCTTTTTTCTTTTTTCTTTTTTTCTTTTTTTTTTGGTTTTTTGAGGTAGGGTCTCACTCGAGTCTAGACTGACCTGGAATTCACTGTGTAGTCTCAGGCTGGCCTCGAACACATGGCGATCCTCCTACCTCTGCCTCCCGAGTGCTGGGATTAAAAGCGTGCACCACCACGTCCGGCTCACTTGTTATTTCATTATGTTGAGAACATTCAAATCCCCTCTCTTAGGTATTGTGAGACAGACAATTAATTAGTATTGATTGTAGTCAGCCTACCATGCTATGGAGCATACAACCTCCCCCTGGTGTCTTCCCATTAACCTGCCTTTCCTGGACTCCTCCTGACTGTCATCGCAGAGATCCTTGTTGTGGGGATTTGACACACACACACACAAAACCCTCATGGGTTCTGAATGCTTGGTGCCCAGCTGGTGGCGATTTGGAAGGTGGAGCCTTGCTGGAGGAGGTGTGTCTCTGGGGGCGGGCGTAGAGGTGTTACAGCCAGCTCCCTCTTATCTGATTGCCTTCCTGCCACAGTTTGCTACCTGCTGTGGCAAAGAGGTGATGACCAGTCTGTGCTCTACAGTCTTTTCCCTTCCATGAAGCTTCCCCTGTGAGCCAGAATAAGCCCTTTCCTCCCATCAGCTGCTTTGGGCCAGGTGTTTTGGCCCAGTAATGCAAGGGTGACTACAATGCTGATACACCCTATCGTATCTTCTGCTCCCACTGGATCAACTTCCAGTGCTCCCACAAGAGTGATGGCACGGGCTGGAGAGATGGCTTAGCGGTTAAGCGCTTGCCTGTGAAGCCTAAGGACCCCGGTTTGAGGCTCGGTTCCCCAGGTCCCACGTTAGCCAGATGCACAAGGGGGCGCACGCGTCTGGAGTTTGTTTGCAGAGGCTGGAAGCCCTGGCGCGCCCATTCTCTCTCTCTCTCCCTCTATCTGTCTTTCTCTCTGGGTCTGTCGCTCTCAAATAAATAAATAAATAAATAATTAAAAAAAAAAAAGAGTGACGGCACGTGGCAGTTCCTAGGGTCTCCTCACAGCAGCTTAACTACTATCTAATAAACGTGCTATGAAAACCATCCTACAAAAGCAAACAGGAATGTTCTCCCGAAAAAAGAGAACCCGATATATTCAATTATTTCCCTAATAGTGACTGTTCTCTCAAATTCACAAATGTATAAAATGAATTTAATCACATATTCAGGCATAAAGAGCTGTTTACCAAAGCCAGACAGATTTTCCAAAGAGTCGCTATTTGCAAAAGGCAATGTCTTCTGGCATCCATTGCATCTATTAAGGGAAGATCGGTAACAATGCTCACCTCAAAAGTGCATTTCTGGGATAAAGTAACCCATGATAATCCTGTTTTAATTAGGACCAAATTCTGCTTATGATAAAATGTGCCCTCAAGAAACAAAACTCCTTGAGGTTCACTTGTTAATCAAGCAACAAAAGAAGCATGAAGAAGAGTGAGTTTCACTGAGCGTTTTGAAGTGGAACTGGGTCAGAAAGAAAATGCTGCCTCTTGACGATATCGGGGTATACTCACAGCTCTCTTGTGGACTGCAATCATGTACAAACAGGTGGCCATTTTTGTTTGTATACTGTTTTGCTTTTTTTTTTCCCCCACAAAGGCAAAATGACACGATTTAGGCTTTTGTGTGAAGTGCCATAACAAAATGGAAAACAGATTCATATAACATATGAAAGTAAAAATTCACAGTGCCAAGTTGGCCCCTGACCTGAAAAACAAACATGTCGGTTCTGAACAAAGTAAGACTGAATTCATTTCATTTAAGAAAGTTTCTTTACATTTAAAAAAGAAAAAGGGGTTACAAGGGAATATGTGACCTTAACAACCTCATAAAAACTAAGAGAGGGCTGGAGAGATGGCTTAGCAGTTAAGCGCTTACCTGTGAAGCCTAAGGACCCTGGTTCGAGGCTCGATTCCCCAGGACCCACGTTAGCCAGATGCACAAGGGGGCGTACAGATCTGGAGTTCGTTTGCAATGGCTGGAGGCCCTGGCGTGCCTATTCTCTCTCTGCCTCTTTCTCCCTTAGTCTGTCATTCTCAAATGAATAAAAACAAACAAACAAACAAAAAAGAAGTCCTCTTAAGGAGCTTACTTTGAAAAAAAAACTAAGAGAATTAACTATGTAGTTTCAGGGTGGCCTAAAACTCACAGTGATCCTCCCACCTCTGCCTCCCAAATTCTGGGATTGAAGGAGTGAACCACCACGCCTGGCTCACATCACAATATTTTTAGTGGAACTCTAAGTGTTCTAAGGAAATAACATTTACAAAGATCAAGTGTTAGTTACAGGAAAATAATCTATTCTCTTTTGATATGCTGTAGCTAATAGCACATACATCTGGCTTTGTAATGCAGTAATGGACTAACTCTGTCTTCCTGCCCCAGAATTATTGTGATGGCCATTATATAGATCTTCACTATGTATATAAAGATTTCTGCCTCAGGGGCTGAAGAGATGGCCCAGCAGTTGCTTGCAAAGACTGATGGCCTGGCTTCTATTCACCCGTACTCATGTAAAGTCAGAGGCACAAGGTGGCACATGTGTCTGGAGTTCCTTTGCAGTAGCAGGAGGCCCTAGTATACCCATTCTCTCCCCCTCTCTTTCTCAAATAAAAAAAAAATTAAAAATTGGGGGGGGGCGCTGGAGAGATGGCTTAGCAGTTAAGTGCTTGCCTGTGAAGCCTAAGGATCCTGGATCAAGGCTCGATTCTCCAGGACCCATGTTAGCCAGATGCACAAGGGGCACACGCGTCTGGAGTTCGTTTGCAGTGGCTGGAGGCCCTGACATGCCCACTCTCCTCTCTCTCTCTCTGCCTCTTACTCTCTGTCACTCTCAAATAAATAAATAAAAATTAAAAATTTAAAAAAATATTCTGCTTTGGGATGGAGGGATAGCTTAGCTGTTAAAGCATTTGCCTGCAAAGCCAAAAGACCCAGGTTCGATTCCCCAAGACCCACACAAGGGGGCATGCATTTTCGTGGCTAGCGGCCCTGGCGTGCCCATTTTCTCTCTCTCTCTCTCTCCCTCTTTCTCTGTCAAATTAATGAATTAATTTAATTAAATATTAAAATTTTCTGCTTTAACCTTAAGCTTGAGTATCAACAAACATAATTTTGCCTCTTTCACAGACCCTTGACTGCCCAGCTAAGCCAAGAGGCCCATAAGTCTGACAAGGATGCATTTTGGTAGCAGCAAGAAAACTCGCTTGAATCATGGTCTGAAAAATCCAGAACATTGGGCTTTAGTTTCAGCACTGGTTTCCTCCTTTACACAGCCCACCCGGGCTGCTGCTTCCTTGCCTGAGAAATGGGAATACTGAACTTGTACTTGTTTTCCCTAACTCCACCCCAGAGGAACTAGGCTGCAGAAAGCACAACTCTTTATCTTAAAGTAAAAATCAAGGCATTTATGCTAAAGAGGAAACAAAATTCCCAGCAGACAGGGAGAGATAAATAAGAGACATGTGGCCTGTAGGCCTCCCCTAGAGTAAGGGTTGGCAAAATGCCTAAGGGCCATATCTAGCCCATTGCCTATTTTGCCCAAGAGCTAAGAACGTTTTACATTTGAAAACGATTTTTTTTCAAATATTATTTTTTATTAACATCTTCCATGATTATAAATAATGTCCCATGGTAATGCCTCCCCCCCACTTTCCCCTTTGAAATTCCACTCTCCATCATATCCCCTCCCCCTCTCAATCAGTCTCTCTTTTATTTTGGTGTCATGATCTTTTCCTCCCATTACGACTTTTTTCTTTCTTTCTAAATCCAGAGAGTAATCTTTTTGTGATACATGAAATTCAGTTTATTGATGCCCATAAATAGAGCCTCTGGGGACACAGCTGCACACAGCCACTTGTGTGTTATCAGTGGCTGTTTTGCTCTGCAGTGGGACAGAGACCATATGGCCCACAGAGCCTAAAATGTTTTCCTACCTGTCCTTCATTGAGAAAGCTTGCCAGCTCCTTCTCTAAAACATCCAAGGCAGGCTGGGCGCGGTGGCGCACGCCGTTAATCCCAGCACTCGGGAGGCAGAGGTAGGAGGATCACCTTGAGTTCGAGGTCACCCTGAGACTACATAGTTGATTCCAGGTCAACCTGGACCAGAGTGAGACTCTACCTCAAAAAAACAAACAAACAAACAAAAAATCCAAGGCTGAGCCGGGTGTGGTGGCGCACGCTTTTAATCCCAGCACTCTGGAGACAGAGGTAGGAGGATCACCATGAGTTCGAGGTCACCCTGAGAATACATAGTGAATTCCAGGTCAGCCTGGACTACAGTGAGTCCCTATCTTGAAAAACAAACAAACAACAACAACAACAAAAAATCCAAGGCAGAAATGTGTAACAGGCAGGCAGAGTTTTGAGTTTGGAATTACAACAAGAAGCAATGATTTAGGAAAATGTGGGAGTTGATGAAAAAGGCGGGAAAAAGCACCCGATAAGTCACTTCTGACAGGCTGGAAAGGTCGGTCCCCTGAAGGAGAGACCCTGAAGTTCAGTGACAACACGTGAGTCTCCCCAAAGCGAAGCTAGGAGTGGGCTCAGGATGATCCAAGAGCGATCAGGTCAGCTGAGAGGAAACGTGAGGCTGCTGGACGTGGTGGCTAGCGGTGACTGTGACCTTGGAGTAAGGAAGCAGTTTCTATGAGACCAGGACTCACTGCTGTCTTCATGAGGCTTGGGAGCGAACAGGATTAGTCCACAAAGGAAAACCATGAAGCTAATAATCTGAAGCGATGGCAAAACCGTGGGAATTTGACTTTCTTGTTTCTTGTGTTTTTTTTTTTTTTTTTTATGATAGCATTGAAGATGTTGGTAACCCTAACAAAACCTCTCATCTCTAAATCCAGCACTTGGGAGGTAAAGGCAGAAGGACTGCTGTGAGTTCAAGGCCAGTCTGGGACTAGAATGAGTTCCAGATCAGTCTGGGCTGGAGTGAGACCCTGCCTCTAAAAATAATAAATACATACAACGTTTTCTACACTATGAAGTTGGTTTGCCTCTCATGTAGCAATCCCAGAGAAGTGTCTGAGCTTGGTAGGCCCTCGAGTTCAATCAATAGAGCCCTAGGCTAGTGGCATCTGACTCTGATGGACCCCAGGTTGCACCGATGAATGGGGAAAAGGGAAAGGTCCCTTGGTCATGGATTTCCTTTTACACAGATGAGGCTGAAGTTGCTTAAATAACCTGTCTTCATGTCCCATTGGTAAATGTCTGGTCATATATCCACTTCCATCCTCAAGAGAGATCCTGAAAGGTAGGTAAGCCCCTCCCTCCATGTGCCCAGAGGAGAGACCGGAATGCTGGAAAGTCACAATGTCCAAATACTGCTCGGCTGTGAAAACCTATATAAATAGCCAAGTTACACATCAGCATGCGTCTACACTGATAATACCAACAGAAATCATACAAGAACCGGTGACAATATTCAACAAGGCGAATGCCAAGGCAGGTCTCTGATTTTGTGTCACCACGTCCTCCTACCTCTGTCTCCTGAGTGCTGGCTTCACAAGCAAGCAGAGGAAATAGTCGACTCATGATAGATCAGTTCTAAAAGCTGGAATCAAGAGCCAGGAGTGGTGGCGCATGCCTTTAACCCCAGCACTCGGGAGGCAGAGGTAGGAGGATCGCCATGAGTTCAAGGCCACCTGAGATGACAGAGTTAATTCCAGGTCAGCCTGGACCAGAGTGAGACCCTACCTCAAAAAAACAAAACAAACAAACAAACAAAAAAGCTGGAATCAGACTGGAGATATGGCTTAGCGGTTAAGGCACTTGCCTGCAAAGCCAAAGGACCCAGGCTCGATTCCCCAGAACCCATCTAAGCCAGTTACACAAGGGGGTGCTTGCATCTAGAATTCGTTTGCAGCAGCTGGAGGCCCTGGCACTCCCATTCTCTCTCTCTCTCTTTTTCTCTCTCTCAAATAAATACAAATAAATTTTTAAAAAGAGCTGGAATCCATTCTTATAGACACAATGTTCTAAATATGGCCAGGTTCCAAGCCAGTTCAAAAAGGTTCGCTTCCCCCGTGGTGTGTCTGCAATGAAAAGTAAAAGGAAAGAGAAATGCTGGTAAGTACAAATCATGTTAAAGAACAATTTTATATTTTGTTTATTTTGTTGAGAAAGAGAGGCAGAAAGAGAGATACAGAAGGAATGGGTGCATCAGAACCTCCAGCCACCGCAAATGAACTCCAGAAGCATGTGCCACCTTGTGCATCTGGCTTACGTGGGTTTTGGGGAATCCAACCTGGGTCCTCAGCCATCTCTCCAGCCTCCTTAAAGAACATTCTTAGTACATGAAATTTAGAGAGGGGGGTTGAAGAGGAAATACTCACTGTTAAAGTCAAAGTGAACTTTCAGAGCTGGGCATGGTGGTGCGTGCACACCTTTAATCCCAACATTCGGGAGACAGAGATAGGAGGATCGCTATGAGTTTGAGGCCACCCTGAGACTCCATAGTGAATTCCAGGTCAGCCTGGGTTAGAGCGAAAAACAAAAACAAAAGGGAAGAGAAAGGAAGGGAGGAAGGTACTTAATAGGTTGATATTGTATATATGCAAGTACAATGATTGAGATGGGGAGGTAATATGATGGAGAATGGAATTTCAAAGGGGAAAGTGTGGGGGGTGGGGGAGGGAGGGTATTACCGTGGGATTGTTTTATAATCATGGAAAATGTTAATAAAAGATAAATAAATTTAAAAAATTTTTTTAAAAAGAAAAAGAAAAACAAACAAAAAAAAGTGATCTGCTGTTGTCTGGCTAAATGTATATACTATGCTTATCAAACTGCCCAGTAAGCACTTCTCTTAATGTTCATACCCTTATATTAACTCTACTCTCACTTTTGGTAGAGAATCTTCTCTTTTCAGATGGCAGTGACCTTGGGATGACTCAGAAGCCATCATGGTGCTAGAAAGAATTCACGGGAGTGCTCAGTACTGTAATATTGCTATCACACCTTCCAAGACTCAGGGTCTAATGTGGAAGAGGTGGTGGAAAGAATGTAAGAGCCAAAGGAAGGGTAGGACTCCTTACAACATGCTCCTCCAGACACAAAATGGCCTGGATATCCATGACCTCACAGTGCCTGACACTACCTACACAAGACCATCCTAAGAGGAGGAAAAGATGATGACATCAAAATAAAAGAGAGACTGATTGAGATGGGGAGGGGATATGATGGAGAATGGAGTTTCATAGGGGAAGTGGAGAAGGGAGGGTATTACCATGGGATATTTTTTTATAATCATGGAAGTTATTAATAAAAATTTGAAATAAAAAAAAATGGGCTGGAGAGATGGCTCAGTGGTTAAAGTGCTTGCCTCCAAAGCCCTTAATCTTAGTTCAATTCCCTAGTACCCACTATAAAGACAGATGCACAAGGTGGCACATACATCTGGAGTTCATTTGCAGGAACTAGAGGCCCTGGTGCCCCCATTCTCTTTCTCTCTCTCTTTCTCTCTCAAATAAAATTAATTAAAACAGCCGGAATGCAGAGACATTTCCTCCTACCCAAAACTGAAGGCTAACCCCACAATGCATGGTCCATATACCCGAACAAGGAGGGTCCCTGTGGAGGGGAGGACAGGGAGGAGGCTAACAATGGTACCAACTTGACTGTATTCACTGAGTACAAAAGTTAAAATAAATAAATAAATAAGTAAATACATAAATAAAAAGAAAAAAAAAATCCAGGCATGGTGGCACACACCTTTAATCCCAGCACTCAGGAGGCAGAGATAGGAGAGGAGGATCACTGTGAGTTCGAGGCCACCCTGAGACTGCATAGTGAATCCCAGCTCAGCCTGAGCTAGAGCGAGACCCTACCTCAAAAAGCCAAAAATAAAGTGAAATAAAACTTTTAGAAAAGAAAAGGTAAAATAAACGCATACCAGATGAACTCATGCCCGAGATTTCTAAAATTGGCCAGGGTGGGGCGGGGGGAGAGCGTGTCTTCCGCGCAGAGCCCCGGTGAATGTGCGGACCCAGCCACGCTGCACGCTCAAGCGCACGTTGGCGTCCGGCTCGCCAGCTGCTCTGCTTGCATTTCAACGGGGCTTCCGAAGCATCTGCATCTTGAATCAAAAGGCAACTGTGAGCAGCCTGGCATGGGGACGTTGCTTCTTAAATCCCAACTGTGAAGGGCTGTTCTCTGTGAGTCTGGCTGGCAGCGCATGGCACAGTGACCATGGCTTTACCAAGAGATATTCTGATTTCTCTCTCTTTTGTTTTGTTTTGCTGGGTAGGGTCTCGCTCTAGCCCAGGCTGACCTGGAATTCATTCACTATGTAGTCTGAGGGTGGCCTTGAACTCACAGCGATCCTCCCACTTCTGCCTCCCAATTGCTGGGATTAAAGGTGTGCGCCACCACACCCAGCACTGATTTCTCTCTCTTGACAACTTCCCTTTGTATAATCAGAGATGCCACACTGAGTTTCCTTGAAATGGCCTCCAGTTGCTTTCAAAGTCACACTTGGGCTGGAGAGATGGCTTAGCACTTGAGGCATTTGCCTACAAAGCCAAAGGACTCACGTTCGATTCCTCGGGACCCATGTAAGTCAGATGCACAAGGTTTCATATGTGTCTGGAGATATATTATTATTATTGGGTTTTCAATTTTTCGAGGTAGGGTCTCACTCTAGCTCAGGCTGATCTGGAAAGTCACTATGTAGTCTCAAACTCACAGTGATCCTCCTACCTCTGCCTCCCAAGTGCTGGGAGTAAAGGCGTGTGCCACCATGCCTGGCCCAAATTATATATATATATATATATATATATTAAAGTTGTACTTATATATATATTAAAGTTGTACTTAATCTAACAGTGGCACAGGAAAGTATAAGCCATCACCATGAGCAGAGAGCCACAGTCAGGATGGGATGCTCCTACTCTCGCATCTGAAAATTAACACGAACTCTCCCACTGGCTGCAGGCTGACAGTGGGGAATACTGAGAGAACGTGAGCTGCCAGTTCAAGTCCTCTCTCCAGCTTCTCATTCCAGCTGCTGCAACGTTAATGACCATGCAGAGGTGTGCCAGATGTCCGTGAGATGCGCCATTAACAACCACATGAAGTTTAGTAGGAAATACAACAGAGGTTTTTTTTTTTTTTCAAAAAATATTTTACTTATTTATTAATTGAAGAGAAAGAGGCAGGTACATAGAGAGAATGGGTGCACCAGGGCCTCCAGCCACTGCAAACAAACTCCAGATGCATGTGCCATCTTGTGCATCTGGCTTACGTGGGTCCTGGAGAATCAAACCTGGTTCCTTAGGCCCTTAACCGCTAGTTGTTTTTTTTTTTTCAAGAAGTTATTTTCATTTCGTCTCTAGTTAACTCTGATCCTGCTTATCTGGATCATCGTGGGCAGGCTGCCTGACATTTGGAGGAACAGCCCTTGAGTAATTCACATCAGTGAAAGATTCCTGGCCTGGAGCGTAAGGAGATTGGATAACACGAGCTCTGAGAATCTTTCCGGGAGAGCAGGATTTCACTCTGATTCTTTCAGCTGAGGGTTGGTGGCATGAGGACCTCTGTCAGTAGCTTATGGCTCCTCTGGAGTAGAGCACGTGGCACTGTGTCCATGGAACACCGTACTGGACAGGCGTCTCATAGGTACTCTGGCTCTCTGCTGGTCATGGCTTCTTTGATGAAGATGAGTCATCTGAAGTTCTGTACCCAGCTCTAAAGAACTTTTGAAAAGCTTCAGTGTGACTGCATATATATATATATATATATATATATATATATATATATATTTAGTTTTATTTATTTATTTATTTATTTATTTATTTATTTATTTATTTATTTTTGGCTTTTCAAGGCAGGGTCTCACTCCAGCTCAGGCTGACCTGGAATTCACTATGTAGTCTCAGGGTGGCCTTGAACTCATGGTGATCCTCCTACCTCTGCCTCCCTAGTGCTGGGATCGAAGGCGTCCACCACCATGCCCGGCTTGTTTTTATATTTTTATTTACTTATCTGCAAACAGAGAGGGACAGAGAGAAGAGAGACAGACATGGAAAGAATGGATGTGCTAGTTTGTTTGTCTTCCATGTGTCTTATCATTATAAAATAAAAGGGAGTGCTTTATTCAGAATCTGAGCACAGACTTTCATTTTTGCTCTAAATGAGAGTTCAGTAGGGAAGACCCCAGGGAGAGCAACGTGTGGGGGTTTCTGGATGTTCATGTGAATGCCTGCTTGTTACTTGGATGTGTTGGTCATCTTGCATAGAAAAATCTTCTTCAAAGTCACATTGGGGGCTGGAGAGATGGCTTAGTGGCTAAGGCGCTTGCCTGAGAAGCCCAAGGACTCAGTTTGACTCTCCAGGTCTCACGTTAGCAAGATGCACAAGGTGGTGCATGCATCTGGAGTTCGTTCGATTGAAGTGGCTAGAAGCCCTGGCATACCAATTCTCTCTGTCTCAATCTCTCGCTCTCTTGCATAAAAAAAGACGGCTAGTCAGTTGAGCTTGCCTCAAAAAGAAAAAAAGTTTTAAAAGAGTCATATTGGGCCGGGTGTGGTGGCTCACGCCTTTAATCCCAGCACTTGGGAGGCAGAGGTAGGAGGACTGCCATGAGTTCAAGGGCACCCTGGTACTACATAGTGAGTTCTAGGTCATCCTGGGCTAGAATGAGACCCTACCTTGAAACAAAACAAAACAAAACAAAACAAAACAAAACAAAACAAAACAAAACAAAAGTCACATTGGGGCTGGAGAGATTATTCAATGGTTAAGGTGTTTCCCGGTGAAGCCTAATGACCCTGGTTTGATTCCCCAGTATCCATGTAAAGCCAGGTGCACAAAGTGGAGCATGCATCTGGGGTTTGTTTGCAGTGGCTGGAGGCCCTGGAGCACCCATTGTGTATCTATCTATCTATCTATCTATCTATCTATCTATCTATCTATCTATCTATCATCTATCTATCTCTGTATCTCTCTATTTTTATCTACCTCTCCCTCAAAGAAAGAAAGAAAGAAAATAAGTTAAAAAATTTTTTCTGGGTTTCCAAGGTGGGGTCTCACCAGCTCAGGCTGACCTGGAATTCACTATGTAGTCTCAGGGTGGCCTCAAACTCATGGTGATCCTCCTACGTCTGCCTGCTGAGTGCTGAAATTAAAGGTGTGTGCCACCATACCCGGCAGAAAATAAATTTAAAAAATCATCTGGGTGTGATGGCACATGCCTTTTTAACCCCAGCACTCAGGGGGCAGAAGTAGGAGAATCACCGAGAGTTTGAGGCCATCCTGAAACTACATAGTGAACTCCAGGTCAGCCTGGGCTAGAGTGAGACCCTACCTTAAAAAATGGAAGAAAAAAAAAAAATCAGGCCTCTAGCTCAAGCATATGGACCAGGGGTGTCTTCACTACCAGTGGGTGGTCCAAGGATGGAAGTTCACATGCTGTGATGGTCCCTCTTCACTTCTAAACACTCATTATTTCTCGGCATACATGCAGAAATTGGGACCCAGTGAGCAAGCTCAGCACCAGGGTCGCCGCTGCGGCTAGACACTGATGCCAGTGGATGTGGAGATGGATGCGGACCTGTGCTTCATAGCCGGCCAGGAGCTGTCCACGGCTGGCTGTCCTCTTACTCTCCGTGCTGGGCCCGGGGTGGTCAGTCATCACTGTCTGACTGTGGGAGTTTTCCCCCTCAAGTTTTCCGTCCTTCTGCCAGCTGATCTGCTCAGGCCGGGTTCGGAAGCAAGCTCTGAAAAGCACGTTAGTTTCCTTGTCATCTGTTTAATGGGAAAAGCTCTCATGCTTAACAACACCTTACTGGCTACTGGAGAGTGGGTCTGAAAGAACAGGAAAGAACTCCCAAGCATTGTCTCTGCCCCGGAAGGATTCTGCTCCATTATCCACAGCCTTCGAACCTCTTCCAAACCCAACACTCATCAGGATTTATACTGTCTGTGTAACGGTCTGCTAGGCTAACAAACAAGGAGACCGATGGCAGTATATTTGTTCTTTCAATCTAGATATTCAAGTTTTACTTACTCAGATCAATCATATGTTATATCTAAAATACATCCTTGGGCTCCCATAGTAAAATATTTATGTGAAAAATAGTTCCTTTTCCAAATCGCGGCTACTTCCTTTTTCCAATTCAAGTGTTCCAGAAACACAGTAATTAAAGCCACCTGCCTTAACCACCACGGCCACTGAACTGAGTCGCATGGATTTTCTTTTTTTTTTTTTTTTTTTTTTTTGGTTTTTTGACGTAGGGTCTCACTCTGGTCCAGGCTGACCTGGAATTAACTCTGTAGTCTCAGGGTGGCCTCGAACTCATGGCGATCCTCCTACCTCTGCCTCCCAAGTGTTGGGATTAAAGGCGTGCGCCACCGCGCCCGGCTTGGATTTTCTGTCAGCACAATGCTGGGTTTCTCTGTTGCTGGCCAGCACGGAGCCTGAACTTTCGGCTCCTATGTTGCATTAAAAAATATTGTATTTTATTTATTCATGAGAGAGATAGAGAGAGAGAATGGGCACACCAGGGCCTCTAGCCGGTGCAGATGAACTCCAGGCACGCGCACCACCATGGGCATCTGGCTTATGTGTATTCTGCAGAATCGAACCTGGGTCCTTAGGCTTCACAGGCAAGGGCCTTAACTGCCAAGACATTTCTCCAGCCCCCCATGGTGTGTTTTTATCTTGTTTTCTTAGCTTACATATTTTGTCTGAAATCTCCTCTTTTAATCCTCTTATTTGTTCCTGCATAACAGAGTCAGGCAGGATTAGTCCATCACCTTCAGAGTCTGGTTGCTATTGTGCTTTTGCTACAAAAGAGGAGAATGAAACTGACACATTCTAATAAGTGTAAGTTTTGGTCTACCTAGTACCTCCCTAGAGAAAATCAAGTGGCTAATTTTTTTTTTTTTTTTCCAAGGTAGGGTCTCACTCTAGCTCAAGCTGACCTGGAATTCGCTATGTAGTCTCAGGATGGCCTCGAACTCATGGTGATCCTCCTACCTCTGTCTCCCGAGTGCTGGGATTAAAAGCGTGCGCCACCACGCCCGGCTAAGTGGCTAAATCTAAAGAAAACAAAAACAAACAAACAAAAATCTGTGCCTTGAGAAGAGAAAGGTTTCCTGTGCTCGGATTACTCTCTGACACTACCCGGGGCTGAAAGGGTTACCACTCCCATGCAGAATCTCTGGAATACTGGTCAGCAGTTTTCCTCCAGATTCGGATGCTATCACGACCCCTTGTGATGCGAACACGCCCCGGCTTTGCTGGTTAACAGCAATAAGCAGAATTAGGCTAGCTTGTCCTGGGGCATCAACTATGGTCATTCATGTGCTGCAAAGCTCTAGTGATGAACAGAGCTCATAAAACAATGAGTTTTTTTTTTGGGGGGGGGGGAATGCCCAAAAATACAGCCTGAGCTTCAGCACCCAAAGAACCTTAAATCCAGAAAGCCCTCAATTCCAAAGCTATTCTGAGAACCACCATGATGTCGCATGATAGTGTCTGGTGGTTCAATTAAACAAACTTTGTTCCATGCATGAAACTGTTATAACCTTGTACACCATTCATGCTGTGTGCTTACAGTGCATATGAAACAATTGAAATTCATACAAAAACTGAAACTCACGTCGATGCTTGCCTCTCATATATATATATGAGAGAGAGGGAGAGAGAGAATGGGCACATCAGGGCTTCCAGCCACTGCAAACAAACTCTAGATGTGTGCGCCCCCTTGTGCATCTGGCTAACGTGGGTCCTGGGGAATCGAGCCTCAAACTGTGCTCCTTAGGCTTCACAGGCAAGCCATCTCTCCAACCTGAGCAAATCTATTTTACCATGGGTTTTCTCTTGCATTGGCACATGCTATTTGTGATGCACAGGTTCGGGATGTTAGAGTTAGATGTGACATTTGAGATAATTCTGTGAGCCCTTGTTATGAGAACTATGCATCCCACTTGGATAAAGATAGTTTGGGGGAGAAGACACGGGGACCTGTGACATGGAAGGTGACTGGCCAGATCTGCCAATCAACAGTGGGTTCAAAGGAAACACACACAGTATTATCATATCATCAATCCATCTTCCAGCCATGCGAGAAGGCAAAAGGACTTGTCCAGGGTTACAGAGCTAATTTGCGAGGGGAGAGCTCTCCAGGTCATCTCCCTAGGACGATGATTCCTTATCTGGAGGAAGACAACAAAAGGCTAGGGACGGCTTTTTAAAATGCAGACAGTTATATCCATCACAAAGACAGCATTTTGCCACATTTTCTTAGAAATACAAATGCCAGCCATTTTCAAATAAAATAGGTGCCTGTTTTGCTAAATGGAACTATCCTAGATGAAAACGTGTAACAAATCGGGACTGCCCAATGGTCCTCAAGTTGAGCTCCAGGGCAAAGGGTCCCCCCAGCCCTAGCCTCACGCGGCACTTCCATTAGGAAGGCTCACCTTGCGCCCTACTGGGTCTGTGGTTCACCGTCTCTGCTGCCTTGGTCTCTTGCCTCCGTCCTTAGCTGCGTACCATAGTGACTGTGCGCAGATTTTCAACACCAGCACCTGAATCTCAGCTCAGCCACCATCGAACAACAGACGGACTCTTGGGCCATCTACTTAATCTGTGTTATAGCTTCTTTATCTATAACATGGGTTTAATGATAGGACCCGCCTCAGAGGGTTGTAATAGGGTTTAAAATAGTTAATGTATAAGTGTTTGGAACAATGCCTGGCATGGAATGCACTTGGAACAGAAAACTATAATTATTTGCTTTGATCTAAGTATCTTCTCACCTAAGAGCTTCCAGGTAAAATAGTGATTTTTTTTTTTTGTTTGTTTGCGTGCTTTTGAGGTAGGGTTTCACTCTAGCCCACACTGACCTGGGATTCACTGTGTATTCTCAGGGTGCCCTCGAACTCACAGCAATCCACCTACCTCTGCCTTCCAAGTGCTGGGATTAAAGGCGTGCGCCACCACGCCCGGCTCCAAACTAGTGATTACGTCAGGAGACTAAGCACTGGGCATTGTGCTTTCCACACATTACTCCAGCTGATCTTCCCAGTGACTCTTTGTGTACTATGGTTATCCTCCTCTTCTCTCATTATTGATTTCATTTTTATTTATTTATTTTTTAAAATTTTTTTGGTTTTTCGAGGTAGGGCCCATGCTACCCCAGTATGGCGGCTGCAAGATTCTCGTCTGTTCTGTGGACAACTGTTACTGTTCTTCCGTGGCCAACCATGGGGGCCACCAGCCCTACCCCCGCTCTGGCCACTTCCCCTGGGCAGTGCCCTCTCAGGAGTATTCTCACCCACTCCCACCCACACCCTCCGTCACTCAGTCCCTTCCTGGCCTGGCGGTCAGAGACTGGCTCGATGCTTCCCACCAGCCTGGCCACCACGATTTCTACAGGGTGTATGGGCAGACGTCCACCAAACACTACGTGACGAGCTAACGCCAAGCAGGCAGTGGACGCTGGGGACCCTTCCCCCCAGCCCTGGTGGCTTGGGAAATATGCATCCAGAGACCTGCCCTTCTACCTTCCTCTCCTCTCTCCCATCCTCCATTCCCCCAGGTCTTTTCCTTTTGGCCTTTTGTTTTGTTTGGGGCTTCTTTCTTCCTTCCTTCCTTCCTTCCTTCCTTCCTTCCTTCCTTCCTTCCTTCCTTCCTTCCTTCCTCCCTCCCTCCCTCCCTCTCTCTCTCTCTCTTTCTTTCTTTCTTTCTTTCTTTTTTTTATGCATCTCCTGGACTTGGAGGTGACAGTGGAAGCTAGCCTGGGCAGGGTCTGCAGGTGGCCCTGGAGTTGGGACAGTGTCTGTCTCAAGGCACTGAGCTCTCTCTTTTCCTCTTTCACTCCCTCTTCACACCCCAATGGCTAGAAGGAGCCTCAGTTTCCCTTGAGGCCTTGGGGCTCCAACCCTTGTCACACTCTGGGAGGAAGACCCAGAGCTTGCTGGTCTGCTCCTCCTCCTCCCCAGTTCCCCCCTGGGCAGTTGATCACTGATGAGTAAGGAATGACCTATAGATTGTGGAACTTTTTGTTTTTTAATTTTTTAAAACCAAGAATGATTTCTCCTGCTTCCTTCTCACCATCTTCCCAGACGTAGTTCAAGGCCACTTCTCAAGCAGCTTTTGGCACCTTCAGCCTCAGAGTGGAATCTTTCAAAGACAGGAGTCCCATGTTCAGGAACGGGGGGGGGGGGGGGGGGGGGGGGGGGGGGGGGAGGGGGGGGAGGAACTTTGCCAATGATAGTGATGATAGTGAACACAGCAAAAGCAAATAATAATAATAATAAAGATAAATAAACAAAATAATTAAAAAAACAAAAAAATTTTTTTTTTGGTTTTTCGAGGTAGGGCCTCACTCTGGCCCAGGCTGACCTGGAATTCACTATGGAGTCTCAGGGTGGCCTTGAACTCACAGCGATCCTCCTACCTCTGCCTCCCGAGTGCTGGGATTAAAGGTGAGAGAAAGAGAATGAAAAAAATGTGCACAGCAGGGCTTCTTGCCACTGCAAACAAACTCCAGATGCACGCATCACTTTGTACAACTGGCTTTATGTGCTTACTGGGGAACCAAAGGGCTGCTCCAGTCTTGGGGCATTGCCACCAGCCTGCTTCCGATGCGGCTGACTGATGCGCGCTGGAGGTAGGCTTCCTTGCCTCACAGGGATCCTAGGCTCTTACTCTATTCTTCTCACAGGCTCAGGCCAAAGCTGTTCTCTTGCTCCTCTTTATCCCCATGTTCCCTCTCCTTCTCCCCAGAATGTTCTCA
The DNA here is from genome assembly GCF_020740685.1 of Jaculus jaculus. NCBI lineage: Eukaryota > Metazoa > Chordata > Mammalia > Rodentia > Dipodidae > Jaculus > Jaculus jaculus. The sequence goes on from NC_059123.1 coordinate 7,941,889, forward strand.
GCTTGCCCAGGAGTCCCTGTCTTGGAAGCTTCTTTCAATACACATGTCTGTTCCATGTGTGCATTAAAGGAAAATTCTGTTATACAGCCTAAAACTGCATCGCTGGGGAAAACAAGGGCGAGGTGAGAGGGGCTTCGCAGGGCCCTCCAACCCAACTGGAAGACCCAACTCAGTTCATTCATAATTTACCTGCATCTACGCTCACACATGATGTCACACACAACATTCTATCCACTCCCAAATTGAGATTTATTTTTCCTCACTCTAAATTATAAAGTATTAGAGTTATCAAAAGAATTAAAGCTGGGAGTGGTAACAAACGATTTTAATCCCAGCATGGGGGGGGGGGGGCGAGCAGAGGTAGGAGGATCACTGTGAGTTTGAGGCCACCCTGAGATTCCACAGTGAATTCCAGGTCAACTTGAGCTACAGTGAGACCCTACCTCGAAAAACCAAAGCAGAAAAAAGAAAAAAAGAAGCTGTATGGCATTTATTATTATCCAACACATTTGTTATAATTCTTAAAAAACGTGGCTAGAGGACTAAATTATTTCATGTTAATTATTCTTGTCATGATAGTATAATTGTCACATTTTAAAATCAATCATTGTAGTTTCTATGCTTTTTTTTTTCCCCCTTCATGACACTTGGTATTAATGATGGCTGGGTTCCTGATAAGGCTCCCTAGCACTGTTATAAAACAGATCATATTTCCTAGCTTGCAACTAATAAAGCTATAATTAAATACATGAAGGCAGGGCACACCATAATTTAATCTTCGTGCTATGATTCAGAAGTCATATGAGGGTCATCATTATAAAACCCAGTTACGGTGATGCAGACGTGGAAAGAGACTGGTGAGTGTCACTCAGGTCAAAAGAATGCCAGGCAGAGCAGACCTTACTGGGAGCATTTACAAGGATGCAACTCCACCCACATGTGGTCCTTGATTCACTGCTCCCCTCCCCCAACATGCCATCCTAAAATAGGCTCTTACTGAATCCCCCATCTTAATCTCAACTAAATCCATTCTTCCAGCCCACGATAAAAGAATCAAAGACTCGTTCATCTTTATGGGGTTATCCTCTTAAATAACCTCAACCTAAAGAAGGGCCCAGTAATGTTTTTAATTCTGGTTCTGAATAAATTTGGACAGATTCTTCTTGGTTTAACCTGTTACGATTTCTACTCGTAGCTGATATGCTGTGCTTTATTGTTTGACAAAATCCATTGGTCATTGTCTCCCTGCCCACTTAGATCACTGGGGGGTCTTCTACGTGGTTATGACTTAGTAACTGGAATTTAAATATTATGAAGGAACTATACTATCCCTAGATATGAGAATGGTTAGGTTCTTCTCATGAGATCTTTTGCATTGGTCAATTCTCTCAATATCCACCAACCCCTGAAATATTTCAGGCTGTGAAGCATTTTGGAATGGAAAACAATACCATATTTACTTATGTAAGATACACATAAGCTGACAGGATAGAGGAGATCTGATTCTTTCCTTTCTCCCCCAAATTTATCAGTAACAGCACCCAAACGAAGGCTGGGTAATGCCGGTTGAAGATCTTTAAATGATCCCGTTTGTCCCAACTGAATGACATGACTATGCATTATAATGACTAGATGCTTCTCTCTTACATAAAAACATTAAAGCTAGGCTGGAGAGATGAATCAGCATTCATTTATTTACTTATTTTTGGTTTTTCAAGGTAGGGTCTCACTCTAGCTCAGGCTGACCTGGCATTCACTATGGAGTCTCAGGGTGGCCTCGAACTCATGGCAATCCTCCTACCTCTGCCTCCCGAGTGCTGGGATTAAAGGCGTGTGCCGCCACGCCTGGCTAACTGAATCAGCATTTAAAGATGCTTGCTTGCAAAGCTTGACAGCCTGAGTTCTAGTCCCCAGTACCCATGTAAAGCCAGATGCACAAAGTGGTCCGTGCATCTGGGAATTTGTAGTGGCTGGAGGCCCTGATGTGCCCATTCACTGTCTCACACTCTCCATAGTGAGATGCTGTCCCAAAGAGTCCCTTGCCTCCCCAACAAAAAGTTATAAATTATATTCAGAACTCCTGCCATTTCTGTGTCTGCTACCCCACCTTCCTTGTGAAGGGATTTCCCAGTATTTTGCCCTTGATGCATTTTGACGTACTTACCATCCCCTTTTTCCTGGATTTGAGCATACTGGCTAGTCTAGAGTAGACTCCCAATGGTGATTCACCTCCCTAGCATAGGGGTCTCTACACAGCACCCCATCTTACAGGGTGGCTCCCCACTGGGCTACTTTGGGAAATGCTGGTTTAGGCACATAAACTTAAAACACATAATGCTTTTATTTTATGAGAAAGGGAGAGAGACAGAGAATGGATGAGTGTGCCAGGGCCTCCAGCAAACCAAATGAACCCCAGGTGCGGGCACCGCCACATGCACCTGGCTTACATGGGTCCTGGAGAATCGAATCTGGGTCCTTTGGCATCGCAGGCAAGTGCCTTAACCACTAAGCCAGCTCTCCAGCCCCAAACCCAGAACTCTAAAACTTGACAACATGACTCCACTGGACATAGAAGGAGTTGTTAGAAAGTTCCAGAGAAACACTTATTTTTATCTTTTTTTTTTTTTTAGATTTTTTAAAATTTATTTGAGAGCGACAGACACAGAGAGAAAGACAGATAGAGGGAGAGAGAGAGAATGGGCGCGCCAGGGCTTCCAGCCTCTGCAAACGAACTCCAGATGCGTGCGCCCCCCTTGTGCATCTGGCTAACGTGGGATCTGGGGAACCGAGCCTTGAACCGGGGTCCTTAGGCTTCACAGGCAAATGCTTAACCGCTAACCCATCTCTCCAGCCCTTTTTTTTTTTTTTTTTTTTTTTTTATCTTTTGAGACAGAGAGTCTCCCTCTGGAGCGAAACTCAGTCTGTAACCCATGTTGGCCTCAAACTCTTGGCAATCCTCCTACCTCAGCTTCCCAAGTGCTGGGGGGTCACAGGCATGAACCCCCAGGCTTGGCCCTAACAACTTGGTTTCAGTGACATGGTCATGGTATGAGCACCGAGTCAGTTGAGTCACGGGTTTCAGCAGTCTTAACAGTCAAGTCAGGGAGTCCAAATGATGAAGTAATTTGTCATCTCTTGCTTGCCTTCAATCCAGTCTCTAACATAAGATGGTTACAGAAGTTTCTATTCCGAGACGTTCCTGTTGCTAGGAGGTAAGGAGGGAAGAGAGGGAGGGAGGGAAAAGGGATGGAGGGGAACTGCTGACCTTCAAAACAAACTATGGAGTACCCACCCCAGGAGCACAGGTGTGGGGTTTGGAAGCCTGGAAGGGCACTGTCTCTCCCCCCGCACCCAACCTCCCGGAGCAGAGCTAACCTTGACTTTGACTTTGGACCTCAGACCTTCAGAATGGTGAGGTACTACATTTGGTTGTTTAAAGCCACTAGGTTTGTGACAGCTGGTTCCAAAGCAGCGTTAGGAAAGACCTGGGCTTCCTTCTTCTGATGGCTCCCACCGCTCTGTTGGCCACTCTCCCTTCAGGGTTGCCTCTCTTCTGAATCTTGCCTCTCACCAGCTTTTCTAAAACCAAATCTGATTATGTCGCAGGGTTTGAAGTGCACTCACTCACTATGGTCGGGTTCTTTTCCTGGAATATAATTAGAAACCGGAAGTAAGGGCTGCTTATAAATCCCACCAAGGACATTTGGCCTGATCTCAGGAAAGCTTAACAGGGCCATGATTACAGTCAAGAAAGCTCAAAACAAATTGTACTATATTCCAAGGAAGAAAAGAAGCATTAACTAAATGAGGCTGAGGTAGAGATTTTCTTTTTTTTCCTGCTTATCTAACACTGATGAGGGCAAATTCACTGACTTTGGAAACCACCAATAAACATAAGGTAGGCTCTGGGTTCACCTTGCTTGGTGCCTGGATCTTAGGAAGGGTTTCTGCTAAATGGTGGGCAGGGTTATGCATCATAGTCAATGAAATCCTCTGAGGCGTTGGTCAAATGAGAGCTGGCTGTCTTGAGTCAACTGGACAACTTCAGGATGTGTGCTAAAACCGATGCATCAGGCTGGAGAGATGGCTTAGCAGTTAAGGCACTTGCCTGTGAAGCCTAAGGACCCATGTTTGATTCTCCAAGTCCCACGTAAGCCAGGCGCACAAGGTGGCGTAAGTGTCTGGAGTACGGTCGTAGTGGCTGGAGTCCCTGGTGTGCCAATTCTCTCTCTTTCACTCTTACATACAAAGCTGGGAGCAGGAGAGATGGCTAAGTGGTTTAATGTGCTTGCTTGCAAAGCCTAACAGCAACATCCTGGGTTCAATTCCCCAGTACCCACATGAAGCCAGGTGCGCAAAAGTGGCGCACGCATCTGGAGTTCCCTTGCAATAACAAGAGGCTCTGGTGTGCCCATTTTCATTCTCTATCTCTCTCTGCTTGCAAATAAATAAATAAACAAATAAATAGTTTTTAAAAAGGCCAGTCTGTTGGGCTTGCCTCAAAAACAAACAAACAAACAAACATGAAAACTCTTCATATGCATTGATCCTCTTGCTGATAGAAATTAGAGTTCGAGCTACCAGCGAATTCTTGAATCCTGGGGTTAGCAGAAACCACGGTTCTTCCTGCTGCCACTAACCGCAAAAGAGAAATAGCTATGGCAATTTAAAAAAGTTGGGGGGAAGGGGAAGAAGACATCAAGACTGGCAAATGGCACCGAGAGCATAGGATGGGGATTAAATTTTTCCATCATGCAGGTGACTGATACTGTTCAGTGGAGTGGAAGATCGGCCGTGAGGGAGTCAGAGGTTGGGACACATTTACCTTAAGGCAGAGAAAACTTTGCAAACATTCTAGTAGGCTTAAGGTGCAACTCCTGCCTCGCAGGTTCACATTTAAATCATTTCCCCTTGGGTCTTGCACTTTAATCCTGGAAAAGTCTTCTCATCCAGTCCTTTGGACGTTGACTTGTCAGATTTAAGTGTTAGCCAGAACTCTTCTCTCCTGGGTCCATCCTGGTGGTGAAGGGACTGAGGGGTGGTGGAATAACTCTAAGTCAAAGAAACCAAAACAAATCAAGGTGTGAGTCAGTTGAATGGTGACAAGATGCGCTTCAAATTTACTCTCTTTGTTTTGATGATAAAAGATAGTGGGGTGCAAGGGGGGGTATTTTATAATTGGAATGCTTCTTGCATGGCATACATTATCTAGGCCCCCTCTTCTTTCAAATTAACAGCTGTTGCTCATTTGGCATGGGTGCACCAGCCTGGCTCAAAGCCTGGATTTTGTCCACTTACAAGAGTCATTGCATGATGTTAAAAAAAAAAAAAATCTCACCTCTCCAGATGAGGGTTCCTATGTCCTTCGTGGATCATGGACTATTTTTAGAGCTGTGGGGGTGCGTTTTCTGAATGTGAGCCCAGCTTTTTCTAAACTTTTGTTACTCACCTCTGATTCATCAGGTTTTTTTTTTTTTTTTTTTTCCTTCTTGTTTCTTTCCTCTCTTTGCTTGCTGGTAAGAGGGACACTGAATCACAGCGACTTCACAGGAAAAACAATTCAAACCAGTCCTTGGAGAGTGGATTTCTTTTTTTCTTTCCTCTCTCAATCTCTTTCAACACTCCACCATCCAGTTTATAGGGCCTCATTCTGTAGCTGGCCTTGAACTTGAGAAATTATCCACTAGTCTCAGCCTCTCTAGCCTGGTTGTTTCTAAACTTTCTTTTTCATTTTTTTTGGGGGGGGGCGGGGATTATGGTCTCTAGTCTCAGGGTGGCCTGGCACTCATGGCTAGTTATTTGCGAGGAAGGGAGGAAAGAGAGGAAGTGAGGGAGGTCAAACCAGTCCTTGGAGAGTGGATTTCTTTTTTTCTTTCCTCTCTCAATCTCTTTCAACACTCCACCATCCAGTTTATAGGGCATCATTCTGTAGCCCAGGCTGGCCTTGAACTTGAGAAATTATCCACTAGTCTCAGCCTCTCCAGCCCGGTTGTTTCTAAACTTTCTTTTTCTTTCTTTCTTTCTTTTTTTTTTTGGGAGGGGGGCGGGAATTATGGTCTCTAGTCTCAGGGTGGCCTGGCACTCATGGCTACTTATTTGAGAGGAAGGGAGGAAAGAGAGGAAGTGAGGGAGGGATAGATGGCCACACCACAGCCAAGAGCCCCACCTCTGGCTTTTATGTGGGCACTGGGGACTCGAACCTGCGCCGACAGGCTTTACAAGCAAGCGCCTTTAACCGCTGAGCCACCTGCCCAGCCCCTTCCTGAGCTTTTGCTGCCTGGGCTGCAGGCATCCCCGTGCACCCAGCGTACTGCTCCAGGCAGCCCCAGGCCGGCTCCCTCGCTCGGCTGGGCTCGGCTACGGCTCGGCTG